>NC_042997.1:96498734-96506234 GCF_006345805.1 Octopus sinensis | reverse complement strand
GAAACCAAAGAAAACAAACCACAAAACACCGAACACACACCACCCCTAACATCGACAACAACAACAACAGAACTTGCAGACAGCACTACAATCCCATCAAAGGAACCGAGACACCCATCATCACAAGACAAAACTTTACCAGACAACGTAGACCCCAACCCACACAAGAACCGTTCCAGATTCGGAGATCCTACCCATCACTTAGAAACCCATCTCTGAACTATGATTGTAGATTCCAACCCAAACCGTTCCTAACTCAGAGTTATCCCCCAACATATAGGAATTCACTTCTAAACCATGAATGTAGTTTCCAACCCACTCTAAGGAACCAACATTACACCCAGGACAAACAACCCAGACCCTGGAATAACCAAAACTCTTCCAGGAGGCCACACCAACAACCCAGATCCTGGAACAACCAAAACCTCTTCAACAGACAACATATCAACGGGGGACAGAATCACAACAACCAAAACCTCTTCAACAGACAACATATCAACGGGGGACAGAATCACATACAGCAAAATACCGCAGATAGAAGAACCCCCAGGATTCCTTTTTTAGGCAAGGGCATCAGTTTCCACGACACCAGATGGTAGATACCAACCCCGAAAAACCAAAAATAGTGAATCTTTCTAACCTAAACCTGTCGACACCACAAATAAAAGTCCTTTCAAGAGGACTAAAATTCACCCCAACTCCGCAATACCCTAACCTGAGGGAAATACAGGATGACATCTCACACTTTTGCAGAAAATTACGCCTCACAGAGGAATTTTTTGACAGGAAAACTAATAATAACGACGAATCAATGGTCCGTAACAAAAGCAAATATAATCCCATAAAAGGCAAAAACAAAACCTTAGACAAATTTTGCGATTACATCTCAAACTTCCTTATGGTGAACTCCCACAACCTAAACTCAAACCCAACACCAGTAAAAGAGAATGGGAAATCATCCATACGCTACGAGACAATCATGACGTCACAATAAAGGAAGCTGATAAGGGTAGTACGGTCGTTGTTATGAATACTGAGCAATATAAAAACTCTGTATCTCTCCTTTTAGAGGATACCACATACTATGAAAGAGTAGTCGACTACCAGCAATCCAAAACAATGACCAAACTGAAGGCACTCATTTACCAACACCGGAATAACTTGACAGCAAAGGAATGCGACTACATTACTAAATTTAATTGCAAAACCAGCACACTCTATGGGCTTCCAAAAATACACAAGAGTCAAATTATCACAGAAGCTTGCAAAAAGTCCACTTCAACCTGCATCACTATACCACATCCCACTGATCTCAAACTGAGACCAATAGTGGCAGGCCCAAGTTGTGAAACACACAGACTTAGCAACTTTATAGATATCATCTTAAAGCCAATACTGAAACACATTCCAAGTATTGTAAGAGATGACCTGGACCTATTAAATCATCTCCCCAAACATACCGATAAAGACACTTTAATAGTTTCTTTTGATGTTATTAATCTTTACACCACAATCCCACATGAATATGGACTGGAAGCCATTAAATTCTGGCTGGATAAATATCCCAATGAGATCCCGGAAAGAATTAAAAAAGAATTCATAATTGAGGGCCTCAAATTTATTCTGCAAAACAACTTCATGTATTTCCACAACAACACTTACAGACAGGTCTCAGGAACTGCAATGGGTACGAAAGTTGCACCTACCTATGCAAACCTGGTGATGGCCTACCTGGAATCACATATCTATGAAAAATCCAAATATAAGTACGGCCAGTCTTTCCACAAATACTACTAATACGCTACTTAGATGATTGCCTCATCCTATGGTCCCACACACTCGACCAACTTATAGACTTCAAAAACCTTATCAACAGTGTAAATAACAACATTCAATTCACAATGGAATATAGTCAGGACCAACTCCCTTTTCTTGACATCCTAATCATTAAAAAAGGCGTCAACATTGAAACTGACATCCATTACAAACCCACTGACTCTAAACAATACCTTCTATTCACCTCCAATCACACAAAACACACAAAGACAAATATCCCCTTCAACCTAGCGAGAAGAATCTGCACTATTGTCTCAAATGACACAACACGAAATAGAAGACTCCGGGAACTAAGGGCAATTCTCGAAAGACATTACCCGGCATCACTAGTAGACAACGGAATAGAACGGGCCAAATCAATCAACATTCAAGACCTACGAAAACCCAAACACATCCACAGTACAGTAAATAGCCTCCCCTATCTCTCAACACACAACCCAAGGAATGCAGAAGCTTACACTATTATATACAACAACATTCCACAACTAAATCAAGACCCACGCCTGAAAAAAATACTGGCAGCTCATAAAATAATAAAAAGTAAGAGACAACCTAAATCCCTAAAAAACCTCCTCACCAACGCAAAATTACACAACACAAACCCACCGCCCACCATCAAAATATGTGGTCGCCCCAACTGCAGGACCTGCATCCACCTCATTGAGGGATCGTCGTACAAGTTCCATTCGGGACACACATTCATCATAAAAAATAATTTCACGTGCGCATCAAAAAATTTACTCTACGTCATAAGGTGTGAAGGATGCCACGAAGACTACATAGGGCAAACGAGCCTTACCCTCAGAGAAAGAATGACAGTTCACCGACAACAACTGAGGGACCCCTCCACAGATACCACTAAGTGGACACTTAGACCTTTGTGCACACACTAAGTCCCCCAAATTCTTAGTCTTCCCACTATACCAATGCTCGGACAACACCACAGACCAAACACGAATAAATAGGGAAAGTAATCTTATTCAAAAATACAGACCACAACTAAACATACCCCCTGGACACACATCCAGAGCAAGCACACAGGGACACGCGCACACTCACAGCATATCGTGCGGGCGGACACATGCGCGCATCGGCACGCATAGGACACACTAGCGGGAATTGACCGCACACATACGTGGCACGCACACGCATGCATTATATATATGTAGGTTATGTATGTGTGTGAGTGTAGTGTGTGTGTGTGTGTGCGCGTTGTGTGTGTGTGTGTGCGCGTGTGTATATATATATGTGTGTGTGTGCACTGTGTGCGTGTGTGTGTATGTGTGTGTGTGTGCGCGTTGTGTGTGTGTGTGCACTGTGTGCGTGTGTGTGTATGTGTGTGTGTGTGAGCATTGTGTACGTGTGTATGTATTTACATGTGTATTTGTTTTTTATATATATATATATATGTGTGTGTTGTGTGTGTATATGCATGGTATGTGTGTATATGTGAGTACATTGTTTGTGTATGTGTGCGGTATGTAGATATATATTTGAGTGTGTACGCTATAGGTTTGTATTTTGTCTGTGTGGGTGTGTGTGTGGATTTTATATATATATGTGTGTGTATATGTGTGTGAAAAAATATATATATGTGCATGTATGTATGTATATATATATATATATATATGTGTGTGTGTATATATATGTGTGTGTGTATGTGTGTGTATATATATTTGCATGCATATGTGTGTATAAACATGTGTATGTGTGCATTGTATATATGTATATTGTAGGTGTGCTATATATGCATGAATACATCTATATACATTGCATGTATATATATGTATGCATTGTGTATGTATGTTATGTGTGTGTGTATATATATATATTATATGTATGCGTACGTGTATGTGTATGCATTGTGTGTATGTATATTGTGTGTATATGTGGTATATCTATGTATGTGTATGTAAACACTATTTATATGTATATATGTATATATGTATATGTATTGTCTATATATATATATTATATGTATGTATTGCGTATGTATATTGCATGCATATATTGTGTATGTGTATTATATACATGCTGTGTATGTGTATTGCATGTATATATATGCTAGGTGTATTTGTGTGATATTTATATTACGTATGTATGTATGCCTGTGTTGTGTGTGTGTGTGTGTGTGTGTTGTGTGTGTATGTGTGTTATATATGTGTGTATATTATATATAAATACATGTTATATTTGTGTGCTGTGTGTGTATATTATATATGTGGGTGCGTTGTGTATGTGTGTGTTCTGTGTGTGTGTGTGTGTGTATGTGGTGTGTGTGTGTGTGTATATATGTGTGTGTGTGTGTGTTGTGTGTGTGTGTATATATGTGTGTGACAAACAAACGCCGTCTGACCAGCAGGCACACGGACACATCTATTCACACCCGCATACTCACCTCCCGATAACCCCAAAATCATTGATGCTTGAAGGGGAACCATACACAAAACTGGGTACACATCTTTTTCTCTCAATTCAACTTCTCTGCTAAAACAAACAGGTCAGTAAAAACAAATTCTCGCCTTCATTTCAAAATATTCTGCGATGTATAAAATATCAATATTACAAACTTTCTCACCAAACTATTACACTTCCTTATGTCTTTAAGATGTCCTTTCTACCAAAGACTGTATATATATACATGTAATGTGACAATTTGCGACAACCAATATTTAACGCAACCAAATTTCCAATAATATATTTGTTTTATTCTTTTCTGCCAATTTTTCCAAATATTCTCATCATACTATTGAACTTTTTTATGCCCTTAACATATCTCTGTTACCAAACACTATATTTATACATGTAATGTGACAATTATGTATAAAAAACATTTTTGAATTCATAATATTCAATGTGACAATTATGTAAAAAAACTTTTTGGAACCCATAATATTCAATGTTACTTTTGACAATCTTTTACCAAAGAGTGAAACCGGTTAAGTAAATAAACATCTTTTAAATTGCATTTTCAAACCTTCTTTCATATATATATATATATATATATATAATATATATATATATATATATATATATATATATATCTATGTACATGTACATACACACACATATATAAAGATAGCTATAGACATATTGTATACAAATTAAAAGAATTGCAGGCTTAATTCACAATATGTTAATAATTTAATTCATATCCATTTAAAGACCCCATTGTCTTTATAATATTCGACATATGACATACACACACACACATATATTTATATATACATATATACATATATAAATATATATATATATATATATATATACTAGCATTAAAGACCCGACGTTGCCGGGTCATAGTGCTAGTGCATGTATACCTTTATATATATAAAACTGAGAATGTGTGTGTGTGTGTGTGTCTGTCTGTCTGTGTGTTTCCCTAAAACTTGAGAACTACACAACCAATTTCATTCAAATTTTACACATGCCTTACTTACGGTCCGGGGAGTGTCATCGGCAAAATAAATTTAACTTTTTGCCTAGGGCGAGCCCACAGCAATATCATATCTTCTCCACTATGATTCCCTAAAACTTGAGAACTACACAACCAATTTCCTTCAAATCTTACACATGCCCTACTTTGGGTCCATGTAATTTCATAGGGAAAAAAAATGTTCAACTTCTTGCCTAGAGCGAGTCCATAGCGATATCATATCTTCTCCACTATTTCAGTATTACGTGTTAAAAGTGAAACAAAAATATTTCTCTATTTTATGTCAGATGCTTTCACTTTAACAATAAAAATAATAATAACAATTGAATCATATGTAGTAAGTAATAATTAAAATCAAACTAAAGTATAATATAATCGTAACATAACAAAAGTAAAAATAGCAATTGGTATAAAATTGCATCAATGATTTGAACTTGAATAAGTGGTTTCACATGAATGGGAATAAATTAAAAATAAAATTAGCGTGCAGAAATGGAATAGTCCAGATAGATAATAAAAAATTAAATTAAAGACTATTGTCTATAAAGTATACAATGTAGAGAAAAAGAAGAGCTAACAATTTCAGTCTGTTATATATTTTGAGTATAGTTATCACTAGCGATATCAATATATAACTTTGTATTTTGCAGTTTATGTGTAGATGTATATATATATATAGATGTACATGTAATATGTACACATATATAAACACATATATACATGCACTAGCACTATGACCCGGCAACGTATATATGCATGTATGTTTGTCTATCTCTCTGTCTATATATATATATATATATATATATATATATACATATATTTGTGTGTGAGTGTGTGAGTGAGTGAGTGTGTGTGTGTGTGTGTGTGTGTTGTGTGTGTGTGTGTGTGTGTGTGTGTGTGCAGGCAAAAGTTTTTAGGATTTTCACTGATGAATTTTGACATGTATCGCCATTATATATAATTAATTTGACAGCTTGTTATCCAGTCGTTGCTGAATCGTTCATTCTTCCTTTCCATGTACAATATATAAACATGAATTGTTTATTTTTCATTTTACAATTTTGATAATGAGTGGTGAAAACATTACAAATAGAACCATTTTATGCTACCTTTCGAAGGAATTAAGCGAGGGCAGCGGAAAAAGAAATGAATGATATGAACGGTCCAGGAACTGCCCACAAACAAGACACAAAAATGGTTTGGAAGATTCAAGGAGAACAAATTAAGGCCAGGGAGACCTTATCTTGTTGAAGATGAGGCCTTGTTTGGAATAACTGAGGAACAGCCAAGCATAAGCACTCATATATTGCCTATTTCTTTACTACCCACAAGGGGTTAAATACAGAAGGGGCAAACAAGGACAGACAAACGGATTAATTCGATTATGTCGACCTCAGTGCATAACTAACTAGTACTTACTTTATCGACCCCTAAAGGATGAAAGGCAAAGTCGACCTCGGCAGAACTTGAACTCAGAACGTAGCGGCAGACGAAATACCGCTAAGCATTACGCCAGGCGTGCTAACGTTTCTGCCAGCTCGCCGCCCAAGCAGTCACATATTGCCGACAGAACTTGGTCTTTCATGAATCACTATCAATCGTCACCTCAAAAATTTCGGCCTTTTGTTAAGACATTGCCGATAAGTTACTCATGAAAGACATATGAATATTTGCAAACAACCGCTAGCAAATCCTCCAGACGCCCGTTCTTTTCTTCGAATGAAAAATAGATCTATTTTCGAAATCCTAATAAGAGATATCAGCGGTTTCTTGCCGGCCAGGTTTCAGAACCTGTTGCCATATAAGTGTGGTTGAACAGAAAGCCAAGTTGTGCGCTTGGTCGTATTTCAGGGGATGTTGCACATTGAGCTTACTCCAGATGATCATGCTATAATCACTAACATTTATGTTCAACAAATGCAAAGAGTTCACGATGCTTTGAAAGCCACATACATTGTCTAATCGATGATGTGCAATGTTACAGCATGACAAATTCCCAAGCACACACTGCCAATATCACCAAGCGCAAGCTTGGAGATCTTGAAAGGATGGAAGTGATACCTTACCCTCACTTCAATCCAGGCCTCACACCATTAGATTCTCATCTTATCCCAGCCATGGCTCATTTCTTGCATGAACGAATGAATTTCAAAACTGACGCAGGGAGTATTTTGCCTGTAAAGCAGAGTGTCATAAGCGTAGAATTGAACTAATTGTACAACGGTGGC
>NC_042997.1:96491234-96493734 GCF_006345805.1 Octopus sinensis | reverse complement strand
GTGCTACAAATATTTGATCTCTGGTATAGCAACGTAACCAGTCTCTGTGTTCGATTAATAAGTAACCTAAATATAGGGTAACAACAGAAAATATGTAGCTTCTAAATGAAAAATCGTCATTTTGTCTCGTCTACGAGTGGTTAAAATAAATTTCAATATGGCTTCTGACGTTCTAACTTAAAATGTTACTGAGATCAACTTTGTTTTTCATGCATTTTAAACTTCGCTTTGATTCTTGATAGACCAAGCAATGACATTCCTGCACATTATATAGTAGTAATTAACTTACGACCGTATATAGAAGACATAGTTATCTATAATACTAGCATAAGGTTTCAATTGTAGGTTGATTATAGTCAATGAAATCGAGAGCAGCATTCGTACATTACATTATTTTATCACCTTACATAGAATGAAAGGCAAAGTTAGCATAAGCGAGGTATGGAATTAGAGCGTAGGATGTAACTAAATAGTACACTGTCAAACCAACATTCAATCAAAGTTGCCATGAGACAAAAATCGTAATAAAAAGACATTAAAAATTAATATGTCTCAAATGTGGGTGTAAAGATAATGTATTTCATAAAATACACAGACATATAATTTTATAAGATTGTCAACTTTTATAGACATTAAAATATGTGAGAGAATCAAAACACTATAAGGAATTATATAATTGCAGTGACTATAAGGGGTGAACAACATCAATACAATTAAAATGGACTTTGGAAGAAATAGTGAAAGCAAATATTTCTGCTCATGGATTTTCAACATAGAAAAAATATATGAAGTGTAGTTGGCAGAAATAAATTAGCTGCTTGATAGCAAAATTAATTACAGTAGTTACATAAAATTATGTAAAGCAGCTGAACGAACACTAAACAATTACAAAAAAAAAACTTTCAGAAACACTTAAATAAAGTGACATGGAAAGTCCGCCCACCTTTGAAAAATTACAGATGCATTTAAATTTCAATTGCTTTACAAACAGTAATAGAAAATTCTCGAATATGAGTATTACACCAAATTTCAAAACAAATACGGCTGTCAATTGAGGAATCAAAAAGTCCATGTTACCAAGTAATGCAAAATTGAGTAGCTACACTGCGCTGCCTGAAGAAACATAATCTCAACAGGAAACAGAAAGTTACTTTTAATATTGGTTTCAAATTTTGGTATAAGGCCAGTAATTTTCAGGGGAGGGGATTAAGTCGATTACATCGGCCCCAATGCTCAACTCGTATATCTTTTATCGACTCCGAAAGGATGAAAGGCACAGAAAGCAAGGACGGATGAAATACCGCTAAGAACTCTAATATATATGATCACGATCCTGTTAGCTCGCTGCTTTGTAAGTTACTTTTAACGTCAAAGTGATAGAACGTTGGTGGGTGGCAGAAAAGAAAAAGCGCCGGACAAATTCATTTGAGGTATGTAATTGTGACCCTTGGGTATTGAATTCCTACAGAATTCAACTTTTTTTCACCCATCTGAGACTTAGACATTTGTAACGTTAGCGTATATTCAGATTTAAGTATCTACTCACAAGTACCTACTCACATGTCGCTATGGCTACATGTGAAAATGATGAAAACTGTACTCATAAATATGTTAGGGTTGCTGTTGAAAGTCTGCCATAGAGATTAGTCTACCAAGCCATAGTCGCAGGAAAAAATATTATTCACAAGAACATAGAATTCATCTTGAGAGTGAGAATGAAATGGTTTATGTCTTTTGATTTAGCAATGCACAAACACTTATCTATGAGGTTGGAAAAAGGATATTTGTATGAAATATGAACCATTGAATTTAAGTTAATTCTTTGTGACATCGCATACAATGAACTTTTAAATCTAATCATTCACATTACAACAAACCAAACAGTTAAATGATGCATTGGAAATCAACATTATGTCAAATAATCTTTAACTGATGATACATATTTCATTGAATTGTTATATTTTAAGTAAATATGTAGTAGCACAAGAATGTCAACATATCGAAAGCACATCTGGAATAGCTATGACCTTCAGAATTCGAGAAACGCTCGAGTAGATGTATCTAAAGCTACGAAATTAGAGTGTTATCTTCAGCAAAGGAATAACTCATTCTACAGCGTTGTTGTAGAAATACACCTTTGATCATCAGACTACTGAGAGTTAACTGACAAAATACAAAAAAAAAAAAACCAACACCGAAGGGTTAAAAGAGAACAACATTATTTTCTATCGATTGTCAAGTATTTGAAACAACTGAGTTAACTGAAATAACTGAGGTAGCAAAAACGAATACTGGAAGTAATTTTGAATTCATCCTTTATCTAGTTAAAAATGATTGTGATAAAGTATGTTGATTTAGTGATTTTTTTGTTTTTCCTCAAATAAAACGTTAGGTCACACTAACAAAATATTTCATAAGATTTCTATATTAACAACTATGTTACCATTATGTACACATTTTTCCAATGTCTACTGTAATCGATCACTTTAATGAAACTCGG
>NC_042997.1:96398734-96486234 GCF_006345805.1 Octopus sinensis | reverse complement strand
TTCATCAAATCTTAACAATCAGTAGTTTGTAAAACTTCTAGGGAACGCAATCAGAAATATTGCTAAGATAAAAGCAACAGTTAAGATAACTATCCCTACCATTACATGACAAACAATTATCAAAGAAAACCATTGAAAATTCTTTCCAACTTTAAACGCATTTTCATCACTCTATTTATTCATATTAGCTTTTCTTGCTTAAGGTAATATTAAAATTTCGGTAAAAGAAATTACAGGAAGATCATTTAATTACGATTTTATTCCACAAATTCCCCTCTGAGATTCACGCACTTATTGTAGTGGTCCTTCAGTTTTTCTTAGCCCTGTATAAGCAGTCGGAAGGCCTTTTGCGACACCCCTAAGGCCAGGAATGCTTCCGTAACCACTTGTATATGTATGTGTGTGTACTTTTTTCGATGGCTCGATAACTGAAACGATGGTGGCGTGGGTTTCCGCCGCGACATTCCGAAACTCGGAGTTTTCTCATGGCTACCGAATAACAGTCACATATTATATTTACAGATAAATTCCTCTTTTTAAATAATATAGAGGTCGTTTTCATTCTTTTGTTATCTTACCATTTCTATCAATATATATATATACAAACACACATATATATAATATATATATATATATATATATAATATATATATATATATATATTATATATATATTATATATATATATATATATATAATATATAATATATATATATATATATATATATATATATATATATATATATATAATATATATATATATATATATATATATATATAATATATATATATATATATATACAGCGTTGCTATTATGTTAGACTGTCCCATGTTAAAATTTGGCCAAATGCGTTTTTTTTAATTCTATTTTTGCGTGCAATAACCGGTTCTTTTGTTCAAACAATCGTATCTCTAGCTGCTTTCCCATACCAATATTTGTCCAAGTGTAGTACAACGGCTTTGCTATGCAATAGTGAAACTATCTTTTCGTTTTCTGAAAAAGCAACGATTTGGACTTACGACACGTATGCATAATAGCAATGGTATATATATATATATAATATATATATATATATATATATATATTACATGGAAAAATGCGAGCAAGAGAAATAATATTCTTAAGATGATAAACCTGGAAAAGTACAGGACAAGTTATTACCCTTATAAAAGTTCAGGACAAGTGATTACATGTGGTAATGTAGAGAAAAGAAAATTTTACTTAAAATATTGCAGCTAAGGATAACATATCACAATAAATATTTAGATTTAGAAAATATTACTTTTATTCAAAAAAAAAATTACAAGTTATTACTTCTCTTTGTCATTACTTGTTACTTCGATTCAAAATAAAAAAAAGTCAAAATATATATTGCACTTAAAAAAATTTCATTTTTTTAATTATTAATTAATAATTAGAAAATTGAAAATAGGTTATAAAAAATAATAGTAGTACATAATTAATTATTACAATAAAAAGAATGATTAAAAAATTAGCTATATATTACAGTAAAATCTACCTGTAACAATAAATTAACAGTAAGATTTGCTTGAGTTATTGCCTAAGCTATTGCCAAATCTTCACATTTTTAGTCTTGACCCAATGCCTATTTTTTACATATTGAATTTGCCTACAATGTATACTATTCTACTTTGCATGAAAATTTAGCTATGTTGGTACTTCTGGCTTTATTCTTTAAGTATTCTAGTGTGTCAATATTTTAACAAAATTAATTATAAAGTTACTTTGTAAATAAAAATGAATTAATTTTTGGTATTCAAATTTTATCCTTAGTTGCAATATATTAAATAAAAATTGCCTTGTTCTGTACTTTAGCAGATATAATAACTTATCCTGAACTTTCCAAGTGTAATAACATGTCCTGTACTTTCCAGGTTCATAATCTTAAGAATATTATTTCTCTTGCTCACATTCTCCCATGTAATCCATGTTTTCCCAGGCTATGCTATTATGCTAAATAATCATGTGAAAAACAACACTCATAACTTTTTTCTTTTAAAACTTCATAGCATGAGAGTGATACAATAATGTTCCTCGAATTGAGCTCTATCACTAAACTTAATTAAAGTATAGTTTGTTTTTTAAATAAAGAAAAAGTTAATTGTTCTTAAATCCAATGTTTTGCCTTATATTTCATATTATTTTACCTAACAACTCTTTTGATACAAAGTTTTGTTGCATGGAACCAAACTATGAAATTCTTCATGCTTTCTTCTATCTTTGATGCAAAGATAAATATATTTTGCTTTTAAAATAAAAAAAAGTTATTTAGATAGAAACCTAACTGGAGGCGTTACTAACTCTCATATAACATTGCTACACATTTTGATGTAAACCTTTTTCACCTGGATCAAATCTTAATTTTTTTTGCGAAAATGTAGCTAAGGACCATCTCTTCAAACCTGTTAGGAGTGTTCAATTTGGTTAAGACTTGAATTAGCGTCAAACTCTGAAAGATGCAGCGTGTGAGTAAACTGCGGCCTTAAGAATATTATTCAACTACTACCGTATCAAAATATGTTATATTATAGTAATCAATCTTTCGTTGAAAAAAGTACCCATTCGCTAATGGAACAGATTATTCTCATTACATACACTGTTCATTAAATGTCAACAGATATACACAGTTCTATATTGTCGTACATAATCGCAGTGTAAAGACATGTATGTATATATTTCCCATTCGCCATTGCTTCTTCCCCAAGGTATTTTGGCGCTTCTTTACCAAGTTATATTGGCGCCTCTTCCTCTCATCCTCTTTAATTCTTTCTTTCTCTCTCTCTTGGTCATTGTTTCTGCTCTCGGCCCTCCTTAATCCCCTCTCTCTCTGTCTCTCTTTCTCTCTCACCTTCTTGCAACCTGCTGCTACTAAGCCATTCCATTGGTGACAGCCGCCTGTACTACACGTGTCATCTCTACCGAAAAGGTAATCGCTTCCCACGCTTGCTGATCAATTGTTTTTGTCCCATTTTGTCTCAAAGTCGTAAGACGCCCCGTGCCATTCCTGTTTTTATTCGTTACTGTTTCCAATTTTATCTTCGTCTCTTGTTTTCCTATTCGTATCTGTTGTCACATTCTTTCCTTCTACCAAGAAAATCTAATGCCCGTAGCTTAGCTTTTTCTTGGGGCTGGCCGTTTTGGAGCAAATCTCAGAATTAAACAGCCGAAATTTGCCATGATGAATCGGTTTCTGACTGAAGAATGAAGGCTCTGAATGACTGTCTGTTTTCCGTGTTCGTCAATTCGTGAATTTCACGTTCTTTATATATAAAGTGTTATTCTATATATATATATATATATAATATATATATATATATATATATATATATGTATGATTGATTGATTGATTGATTGATTCTAGTTTCAGCTTATGAGCTGTGGCCATGCTGGGGCACCGAACTTATAAATAAGGTACGTTTAAATATTTATTGTGCAAGATTTTTTATGTGAAGTCGTGTGTTGAAACAGATACTGTTATATTTCGGAATGGTCATATTGCCAGTTTAGCCAATAAAAACACACGCACTATATATTTGATGTTATTTGCTTCAGTGTTATTTATTTTTTACATTAATCTTAATCGTATTTCGGCCAGAGTTCTTTCGTCACACTCCTGTGACCGCATCAGTGGTCCTTTGTTTTCTTCTTTCTTATTTGTGTCTCTCCTTACTAACCGTCAGCCATTTTGTATTTCTATTGTATGTCTTCATTTGCGCATGCTTATTTCTCTATGTGCGTTTATGTTTATTTAGTGTGCGTATGTGGGGGATGCCTGTAATATTTGTATCAGAAATAAAACGTTGTCAGAAATAAAACAGACCATGTTCAATTATTACAGAAAGCAAGTGACCAATAAAATCGTACGATTAAAAAGAGAAAGCCTGAGCCACGTGTTGAAGATTTTAGATCTTATTTAAAAGTGTAAACGCAAACATGTATTTGTTGCGATCTTGAAAGATTGAATATATGATACTGTTCAGTGGGAAGCATGTTGAGAAAATAACAGGTTTCTCAGCGTGATTTTTTCTTATTGAAAAATCGTTAGAGAACATTTTAAAGAATTTATTCCTGTACATTATTGAAGATTGCCGGGGGATGTCTACACGTCTATATTTTGAGGATAGAGTAGAAATTGAAATAAACAGAGTATGTGTGTTTGTATGTAGGTGTTTGGAAGTTCATACTAATGGCTATAAAACCGATGAAGTGTCAGCGTGTTAGAGTACATCTTCATACTTTAGACTCAACGAAAAAGGACTAATCCAGGGGCGATTATATGGCGGAACTGTTAGAGAATTGGGTTAGAAGCCTTGAGATATTTGACTCTGCTCTTCACCAGTTTGATAGTATCACATGATAACAAGCTGTATCGGTACAACTGGTACTTATGTATTCCGAATGATTGAAAGGCAAAGTCAACTTCAACGGAATTTGAACTCACAACAAAATAAATCGGAAGAAATGCCGCTAATCATTTTGACCCACGTATTAACGACTCTAGCGGACGATTGCCTTAATGATTCTTTCTTCTATAGTCATAAGATCTGAAATGTTCAAGGAGGGGTGTAGTGAATGACATCGACCTCAGTGTTCAACAGTTATTTATATTATCAAGCCCGAAAGAACGAAAGCCAAAGTCGACATCTCCAGAATTTGAACTAGGAACATAAAGACGGGCGAAATACTGCTAAGCAGGATGGTCAGTGTACTAACGATTCTGCCAGCTCGCTAACTGAACAAGACCACTATAATACCACCACCAACAATATAATATATGTTGCCTGACGTTTAAGGGGAGGGTACCAGTCGATTAAATCGACCGCAGTGTTTGAATTGTGCCTAATCTATCGACCCCGAGAGGATGAAAGGTAAAGTTGAACTCGGCGGAATTTGAAATCAGAACAACATGACAACGAAATGACTCTAAGCATTTTGCACGGCACGCATACAATTCTGCCAGCTCGCCGCGTTAAAAATATGAAATATAATGATGATGGTATTGTTGTCAAACAATAATCTTTTCCACTAGAGGTAGAAAGCCTGAAATTTTGAGGGAGGAGACCAGTAGAGTACATCAACCCCGGTGTGTAACTGGTACTTAATTTATCGACCCCGAAAGGATGAAAGGCAAAGTCGACCCTGGCGTCATTTGAACTCAGAACGTAAAGACAGACGAAATACGGTTAAGCATTTCGCCCGGCATGCTAACTATTCAGCAAAGTCGCCTCCTTGTCAAGCAATAACATCATCGTCAAAACCAACAAAAATAAGAGAAGTAATAATAACGTTTTCTCTATGAAACACCAGGTTTGGAATAAACGATCAAAAATTGTGCAGGATAACATAATATAATACTATATGGGGTCACAAAGAAGTGTATAAGCAGTGAAAATAACAAGAACAGAAAATCAAACGAGAAATACTGAGGGATGTATGTAAAATAAGTGCGGTAGGTACAAAGAAAGTTTTATATCGTATTGGAGAATAAAATTCTTCGTAACTATATCCGAAACTGGATATATTCGCAGGAAAAGAATTGAGGAACCGATATATCTACATGATGTATTTATTATATCGAGTGCTGGTTTATGTTATTTAGTTAAAATGTCTTATAGAATGACGTTAAAAGCATGAGACGGGAGTCGGTTTGACTAACAAAGAATGAAGTGCGTTTGATGTTGCTGTATTGCAATCTTTGGTATTTAATTCCGGTTCTAACCATTGCACGTAGAAATTAGTTATGAAAATTCCCATTGCGTTACCGGATTTATTCACAGAACTACATTATTATTCATTATGTCATTCCTTCTTTAAATCCATAGATTGAATATGAAAGAAAATTTCGCTACAGCTCTCTGAAAGGATATACTAGTATCCCAATATAATAATTTATAGAAGTTTCCTATGTCATGTGAAGTGGAATATCAATACACTTATATGACGAAAAAAACTACGGATTATAGAAGAGAACTGATGCTGCCTTGCCACTTTTCAAAACGTAAGGAGTACATTCTTTCAGCAATATTTACGTTGACAGTTCTCACACAATGAGAACAATTTACTGATTTGATTGATGCTTTATTTTCACATAGACACAGGCAACTAATTGCATATGTATGTTCCCCCCCCACACACAAACTCATGCTTACATATATGTATATGTACGTGTATGTCTGTATCTATCTATCTATCTATCTATCTATCTATCTATCTATCTATCTATCTATCTATCTATCTATCTATCTATCTATCTATCTATCTATCTATCTATCTATCTATATATATATATATATATATATATATATATATATAATATATATATATATATGTATTTATATACCGTGAGCGGTACGTCATATATTTGGAGAATATACCACCAACTTTGCCCAAACGACCTTAACATTAGCTTCAAGGTTCATCCAAGACTGGGACCACGGGCCATACGTCCCCTGCCCAATTCAAGATCACAACATACATGTACACTGCAACATAATTTCTTTTCCTCAACAGGCCCTGCCCTGTTTAACATTGTCCCGAGGGAGATCAAAGAGGAAAAGGATCCCATCAACTTTAAACGGAGTCTGGATAGATTCCTTCAAAGAATACCAGATAAGCCACCCATAATTGGATACAACTCACCCAACAAGAACTCACTACTTGAATGGACCATAAACAAAACTTGACTTAAACAGGATTCGAATAATCATATCAGGTGGTGCTATTAAGTTAGACAAGGCCTGGACCAATCTTTGGTCGAAATATATCTAAGTTTAAGTTTATATACATATATATATATATATATATATTTGTAGACAAATGAATTATCTTATTACGGATAATTCGAAAGATAACCGATACCTGGGTAGCAAACTCACAACAGAAAGGGCACGGTTGAAGTTACGACCATAGGGCATAAAATCCGTGCCTTAGTGCGGAAATTTGAAGTTTTATATATTAAGTATAGGAAAGAATGGAGCTGAACGAAGATTTAACAAAATTCCTTTATTTTCTTTTCTTTTGTTAAATCTTCGTTCAGCTCCATTCTTTCCTATACTTAATATATATATATATATATATATATATATATATATATATATATATATATATATATATAAAAGATAAAACTTGGAAAAGTCTGCGAGGCGTTCGATAATATAATAATATAAATAATATTTAACTATATGCATATATACATACATATATGTACATACATATATATATATATGTATATATATATGCATATATGGGTACAGGACCTAAAAAGACGTGGAACACAATGAGAAATGAAAACATAAAAACAAAAACGTAGAAACGAACTTTTTTAACAACGAAAGAAAACAGACTACACGACATACAACACAAGGGATATTCCCCTTCTTCAGTATTCTCCTTCTTCATCTACTCCGCGTTCGAATGTAAGGACAAGACTCGACTTCTTTGAAACAGTCCTTCCCGCAAAGCAAATTAAATAAAATTTGGGATTTTTTGCGGGGGGTAAAAATGGTAACAAGAATAGGACAGTAAGAACAAAATAGTAAAAGCAATAAAAATGTAAAAACAGTAAAAGACAGAACAATGAGAAGGAAACAGCAAAAACAAACGATGAGGGCTGTTAAGTCAAGACGATTGAAAAATATTCTGAATGTTTAAGGAGACGGCTTATGAAAGAGACAGGATAAGCTAGTCTAGTCTTGGTGAAGATAGAAGTTCGAAAGATGGCTTCCCTCTGATCACGTGTCAGTAACGAGAGAGTCGAGGAGGAGGAGTAAGAGAGAGAGGGAACGGTGAAGGGGAGAGGAGAAGAATAGGGAAAGGTGGGAGAGAAAACCAGAAAGGATAAAGAACAAGAGAGGGAGAGAGATAGACAGAGAAGAAATAGTGAATGAGAAGAGTGCACATCGTAATTATTACTTCGAAAAGGATGCGTGGTGTTCGATCATATAATAATATAAATAATATATAAATATATGCATATATATATATATATATATATTTTATTTTATTTTATAGAAGGAGCTTCTACAGGACTAGAACTGTTTCATTCAAAAGAAATCATCAGGAAGCTAGTAGACAAGAGTTGTTTTCGCATTTATACATTTAGACAGGTTTAAATGGGTGGTGGTGGGGGACTTTCCACCACCCATTTAAACCTGCCTAAATGTATAAATGCCAAAACAACTCTTGTCTACTAGCTTCCTGATGATTTCTTTTGAATGAAACAGTTCTAGTCCTGTAGAAGCTCCTTCTATAAAATAAATTAATTTACTCTGCTATGTATTAAGTACCTTATTGACTGTGGTTAACCCCGACTCAACCCGGGACCTATATATATATATATATATATATATATATATATATATATATATATATATATATATATATATATATATACATACATATATATACATACATATATATACATATATGTACATACCTACACACACACATATATATAAATACATGCATATAAGGTACAGGTCATAAAAAACGTGGATCAATGAGAAATGAAAATATAAAAACAAAAACATAGAAACGAACTTTTTTTCAAATAATATGCGTATATGTCTGCATGCAGGCGGATATGTCCATGTATATATGTATGTATGTATGTATGTATGTATGTATGTATGTATGTATGTATGTATGTATGTATGTATGTATGTATGTATCTATCTATCTCCCTATCTATCTATATTTATTTATACACATGCATGCATTCATTGAGATGTGTTATATAATAATAATGAAGGGTTATATAATCAAATTTAATGAGTTAACGCTGCAATATAATCTATATTGTTGCTGGTTTTCTTACATTTTCACGAACGTTGGCAATTATATTAATGAATAGGAGTGGTATAGCGAATCAAAATCGTAGGTGATACCAATGATAAATATTTTTATTTATATTTTCGCGTTTTTTTTCTATTACCATTAATTAACACAAGTAGCTGGCCGAAAGATTTTTCAGTTATAAAAGAATACATAACCTTGCTTCCTAAATCATAACGCTTCTTTGCTCTCTTGAAAAATTTTTACAGGTTCACTAAAGAGTATTAAACATAAATACAGAAACTGAAACAAATCTATCTTTACCAAATATTTACTATAAGTACTTTTATCATGATATTCTTAATAAAACTGCAATTGATATCAAGACTTTGAATCTAACAATTATTTCCATATTTCGTTCTTTATTTAGAAGAAAATTAAATGTTTTCATATTTTCGGATTTACTCAAAGTACTACAAACTAAAATATGTAACTTGTACATGTAATTTTGTTCACTTATTTATATAAATTTATATGTATATATATTTGTTGTATGCTTTAAATTATGCTTTGGAATTTGTATTGATTACCTAGATGTGTTCCTTCTATAATTCCTCTTATTCTTTGATTTAGCTCTCAATGATCACTTCATAATACAGCCCATATATTGAGAAGTAAACTTAAAAACTTACCTTATATGAAAACTAAACTTCTCTTGACCAGCGAGCGATACATTGAGAGACACATTAGGAGCCATTAGGAAGAAGTGAGTGAATCTGAGAATGCTTTACCTTCACCATACCAATGTGGGATATTGCATGTCTTTGATTTAAATTCAGGTAGTCAGAAATCTTAGATTGTGATCTGCCGTCCATCGTACATTCAGCACTGGCACATTCCGACTTTTCCCTATTCGCTTCAATAAAAGACACTCTACAGAAATAAATATGATGACACAGATGGGGTTAAAGATATGTTGCACTCTGCATAACTGAATTTATCCAGACGATTCCTGAGTTGTATTTTGCGGTAGAGCGAATGTACAGCTTGTTAAGGAGATGAAGTTGAGTAGCACTTGTATATATTGAAAGAGTTAGTCTACTAATGTGCTTAATAGGAACAATTTATGGTTGTTAAAACTTATATGCTCGCCAATGCATCTCTCTCTCTGGAAACTTCGAACATTTTAATACATAGATATTTACATACACATACACAAATATGTATATATATGTATGTATGTATGTATGTATGTATGTATGTATGTATGTATGTATGTATGTATGTATGTATGTATTTATGTATGTATGTATATATACATACATACACACACACACACACACACATATATATATATATATATATATATATATATATATATATATATATAGGATGAAGTCCCTTTCTCTACAGAAAAGGATTCCATCAAAAAGCGTGGCAGTATATTAAAAAAACCTTTACGGTTGAAGTATAAACATCTTATAATTAAGGGCTACAGAGGGTTATTATAAAGCCAATACATTGATTTATCCACTTATAATCCACTTGTTACAAGAAAATTGAACTGAAAGCGGGCAACTAACCTTTAGAAAATTTAAATTTCGTTATCTTTATATTGAATCAATTTCGGAATTAATCCTATAAAGGAAACATTCGTCGTCAGTAGAGCTTACGAGGGAATATAAATAAAATACTCACATCCTTTATAGGATTAATTCCGAAATTGATTTAATATAGAGATAACGAAATTTAAATTTTCTAAAGGTTAGTTGCCCGCTTTCAGTTCAATATTCTTGTAACAAGTGGATTATAAGTGCATAAATCAGTGTATTGGCTTTAGAATAACCCTCTTTAGCCCTTAATTATAATATATATATATATATATATATATATATATATATATATATATATATATATATATATATATATATATATATATATATATATAATAATAAGAGTAAATAATTTCTATAAAGGTTTTTAAAAAAAACCACAATTATTTACTGGTAGAATTCGGTATGTAAATATAGCCGATTACCGGCAGGAACTTCTGTAAAGTTCAGTATATATATTGTATATAAGAAAAAGGGACAGGCAACAGGTTGCTTGATCGCATACCGAAAATAGAAATAGCAGTCAAGAATGCTTATTTCTATCAAAGTGGGACTCCGGGCACGACAAACCCTGTAATTCACATATGCAAAACAGAAGGAATAGATATCGAAAACGAAGTCTGGTGGTTATCTGTGAACATCATGTTTCTGGATTATAAACATATTGAATATATATTTCATATATATTTTTGATATATATTTCATATACATTGCATATATATTTCACATCCTTCTTCAGCACAGCTTTCCATTGAAATAGATTTATCATAGATTTATCAAATGCTACGTACCTCAAACCTTCTGACCATGCGACATCAAAATATTTGAAGAAAGTGAGCAAAAGCTAAACCTACATAGACGTTTGAATTCGTAAATCTTCCCTCCAAAATTTTGCCATGCGCACCACAAAAATAGTTCCATAGGAGTAGGAACTATTGGGTTGTCGTAAGGGAGTGAAAAATCCAATTAGTAATATAATAATAAGAGTAAATAATTTCTATAAAGGTTTTTAAAAAAACCCACAATTATTTACTGGTAGAATTCGGTATGTAAATATAGCCGATTACCGGCAGGAACTTCTGTAAAGTTCAGTATATATATTGTATATAAGAAAAAGGGACAGGCAACAGGTTGCTTGATCGCATACCGAAAAAATAGAAATAGCAGTCAAGAATGCTTATTTCTATCAAAGTGGGACTCCGGGCACGACAAACCCTGTAATTCACATATGCAAAACAGAAGGAATAGATATCGAAAACGAAGTCTGGTGGTTATCTGTGAACATCATGTTTCTGGATTATAAACATATTGAATATATATTTCATATATATTTTTGATATATATTTCATATACATTGCATATATATTTCACATCCTTCTTCAGCACAGCTTTCCATTGAAATAGATTTATCATAGATTTATCAAATGCTACGTACCTCAAACCTAAATAGGCTCCATTGTTACTTCCATTATAGCCTTGAAAAATATCTGTTAAAATCGAATTGCATTATTCAAAACTTGAACTAAGAAGAAGGATAAGGTAAAATTATTATTTGCTTCTATAGAAAGTTGATGCAGGTAGCGTATCCCATTCCTCTGCGACTTTTTATTCATGCAACTGAAAAAAATGCATTATTTATGGGATGGCCCACTTCACCGCTCCCTCTCTATCACTGCTCCTCCTCGACTCTCTCGTCGCTCACACGTGACTAGAGGGGATCCATCTGACTACTAGCTCCGCAAAGACTAAACGGGCTTGTACTGTCTCTTCATAAGCTCGCCTTCTTAAACGTTCACAATAATTTTGCCATCGTCTTGGCTTAACAGCCTTTGCTTTTACTGTTTTGTTCTCATTGTTCTGTCTTTTACTGCTTTTACTTTTTTATTGTGTTTATTGTTTTGATCTCATTGTCCTGCTCTTGTTACCACTTTCACCCTCTGCAAAAAATCCCAAATTTGATTTGATTTGTTTTGCGGGAAGGATTGTTTCAACGAAGTCGCGTCTTGTCCTTGCCTTCGCCCTGTGGAGTAGTTGAAATAGAGACAACTGCAGAAGGAGAATATTCTTTACGTTGTATGTCTCGTTTCTCTGTTTGTTTTTTTCGTTGTCCGAAAAAAAGTTCGTTTCTATGTTTTTGCTTTTGTTTTCGTTTCTCATTGTGTTCAACGTCTTTTTAATGTCCTGTACGCATGTATGCATATATATATATATACATATATATGTAGGTATGTACATATATGTATGTATATATGCATATATTTATATATTATTTATATTATTGTATATATATATATATATATATATAATATATATATATATATTTATATATATTCATATATACACAAACACAGTCACACACCTACACACACATAGAGATACACACATACACATATGCATGCTTACATGTACGTATGTATTACGTGTGCACGCACATGTTTTTTTTTTATTTGCCTCAGCTACTGTTTTCACAAACTTACGTCAGCTATCATACAACGGAGGTCTATTCGCAGATAAATGTGTTGCCAATTAATTTGATGAAGATATTTTTTTGAAGTATATTCAGTGCTTTTCATAAATGCATACTTCTCTCCCAACAATACGTCTATAGTTTGCTCGTGAATATACACAAGATATATACATCATTCATATATACATATACACATGCATACATAAATGTATATATATATATATATATATATATATATATATGTATATGTATATATATATGTATATATATATACTCTTTACTCTTTACTCTTTTACTTGTTTCAGTCATTTGACTGCGGCCATGCTGGAGCACCGCCTTTAGTCGAGCAACTCGACCCCGGGATTTATTCTTTTTTTTTGTAAGCCCAGTACTTATTCTATCGGTCTCTTTTTGCCGAACCGCTAAGTAACGGGGACGTAAACACACCAGCATCGGTCGTCAAGCAATGCTAGAGGAACAAACACAGACACACACACATACATATATATATATACATATATACGACAGGCTTCTTTCAGTTTCCGTCTACCAAATCCACTCACAAGGCATTGGTCGGCCCGGGGCTATAGCAGAAGACACTTGCCCAAGATGCCACGCAGTGGGACTGAACCCGGAACCATGTGGTTGGTTAGCAAGCTACTTACCACACAGCCACTCCTGCGCCTATATATATATATATATATGTGTGTGTGTGTGTGTGTGTGTGGTGTGTGTGTGTGTGTGTGTGTGTGCGTTTGTATGCGTGAGTGTGTGTGTGTGTGTGTGTATGTGTGTGTGTCTATGTATCTATGTATATTTGTTAAGGAAAATGAAATACCACTGTTTATATTGATGCATATGATTCACTTGTAAGAAATATTTAAATTTGATTTTTAATCTCAATATAGCCCAAACATTTCCCCGTTAGTCTTACGTATTTAAGTGGGACAAAATCAACACCAAAAAACATTGTAGATATATAAATAGACCATACTTCCAATAATCAAAATGTAGACAAATTAAAATTTAGATGAAAAATATGTTTACAAACATGTCTGTAGAGCAATGTCAGCATTTTTGAAATACTTCAGGCAATTTAAAATATTTGTTATTTATGTATATGGTATTAAATTATTGAGACGAAATGACAAATCTTGCAATCATGTCGTCTAGGGACCGTGCCAATACTTAAGAATTTGTGGATGAGAAAAGCAGTTTAAATTGATGTTGATGGAAGGAATCCAACTTCAATATTAAAAGAAGTTGCTCTCAGGGAAGAGAATAATTCGAAAAGTATGAGTGTTTAAATTATATCGGACTCTGTAGCTGTGCCTATATTTGCTAACATCTCATCTTATATATACTGAGAAAACATAAACTACTTGAAATGACGTTCACTCTCATACATACATATTCAAATACAAACGCATTCATAAACATTTCAATCACATGTACATCAACTTATATGTATATATTTGTGATGTTTGTATGTGAGCATATATATATATATATATATATATATATATATATATATATATATATATATGCGTGTGTGTTTTGTGTGTATGTGTTTGTTTGTGTGTGCATGTGTGCGTATGTGTGTGTGGGTGTTTATTATTATTAAGTGAACGCGGGGCGAGCTGGCACAATCGTTAGCACGCTGGGCGAAATGCTTAGCGGTATTTCGTCTGCCGCTACGTTCTGAGTTCAAATTCCGCCGAGGTCGACTTTGCCTTTCATCCTTTCGTGGTCGATTTAATAAGTACCAGTTAAGCACTGGGGTCGATATAATCGACTTAATCTGTTTGTCTGTCCTTGTTTGTCCTCTCTGTGTTTAGCCCGTTGTGGGTAGTAAAGAAATAGGTATTTTGTTTACCGGTACGTTCTGGTTTCAAATTCTGCAGAATGTAACGGCAGGCGAAATACCGCTAAGCATTTCGCCCGGAGAGCTAACGATTCTGCCAGCTCGCCGCCTTATAAATAACAGAGTATCGTCACAGTTAGAACATACGTCCACATAACCTTCGTTGAAATAGACATAAACAACAATGACAACAAACAAACATCTACACACTATTTTATCTATATATAATTGCACCGATATTATGGAATCAAGACGTAAAATGCTGTTATATTAAAGGCAAAAACAAACACAGTCAGATCCGTTGTGAATCTTTGGGAACCTAATTAATAATAAACATTATATAAAACTTTGATTTTTCGTGACTTCGTTAAGTGTCTTATGATTGTACGACCATTTTCCCGACTCACTAGCGACAGAAAGAAAGCAAGAATGACGCCATGAATGGGAAGCAGTTTGACCTTCAATACATTAACGATTTTTTTATGGTTTTAGTTTTCGAGTTTTTATTATATTGCAAACAATTTTATTTCGTTTTCTTTCCATTCATGCTTTTCTTAACGTTTTTTACTGTTTTGAATAATATTTTACAAAATCAAAAAAAATATTTCCTTCTCGTTATTATTTCCTTTCCTATTCATGGTATGATTTCAGTGAGACTGATTAAATATGAAAAAACAACAACAACAACGCACACACACACACACACACACACACAGCACACACACACAACGGGAAAATATCAGTTGCAGAATTATATCAACGTTTTGTGCCAACAAACTTTCACCACCTAAGCTACACACCAGCACTACTATCACCAACAGAACCACCACCACTACAACCGGTACTACAATAATACAGACCCTTACAACCATGCACTGTAGCCAGTACCAGAATCGGCGCCACCAACAATACAATGAGATATCATCAAATTTTCATACAAATATCCTGCAGTAGGAGAAAATAACAATATTTACGTAGAAGCACAAGAATATAATGGTAAGCAATTTATTTTAATTAGACTAAAGTTTCATATCGAAATTAGTACGTATGATTTAATGATCTCCAATATATTACAGTTTGTAATATATGTTATCAATTTTAGACATACTACTACTACTACTACTACTACTACTACTACTACTACTACTACTACTACTACCACTACTACTACTGCTGCTGCTACTACTACTACTACTACTACTACTACTACTACTACTACTACTACTACTACTACTACTACTACTACTATTGGTGTCGACTAACACCTTCATGTTGTCACTGTCCATCTCAGTCATACGCCTGGACCAAGGTGCATCTTGAGCCAAATAGTTTCCTGATCGAAATCTTGAAACTATTTCTGGCACTCAGGTTCCGTAACAGCATCCTCTCCGTGTACAATATATACCTTCCTGCAGATGTCGGCGTTCACTTGCCTCTTAGGTATATAAAATTATGATGTGTTCGTTTTGGTTCTCTGTTTTCAGGGTGATCCCAAGCACACAAAATACAACCTGTTTCATCGCATCTTCGTGTCATACTACGTTGAAGTGTCAAGTATCTAACGAGTGCACATTCGCAATGTACAGATTGAAGTAAGCTACTTATTAGAGTGTTGATGTTTATTGTCGACAAAAAGTGAACGGACTTTCTGGCCAATACAATATATATATTATCAATCCCGTATGACTGAAAGAAGAAGCTGGCCACGCCGGTATTTGAATTCACAACGTCAAGACCTAGAATAAATGCTACTGGGCCTTTTGTCCGACAAGGTAAAGTTTTGCAAGTAGTTGATATGCATCAAGTATTGATTAGGTCCCTGTTTCCAGCTGAAGTTCTTGACCAGTACCCATAGGTGTATATAAACTTTTTCAAATACATCGGAAGCAGACCAGAACCCAAATGTGATTGAGTGCTGGAGGAAAAACAACATTAATTCTCAGAGAAGCATACAGGTGATTACAAATTGTAGAAATATATCTTCCCTGCCAATAACATAGTAAACTTTTATATCCTTACTCAACGAGTTATTCACTTTGATAATAATATACTACCAAAAGAAAAAAATATGGTGCTAGGAAAGAATGTGTGAATGTATATTGCAAATAGTTGTGAACAGAGCTTCGAAAGAATACAGTAGAAACAAGAAAATATACTTTACTATGGCCTAGATTGTCAGAAAATATTTGACAGTATTCAAATAATGGAATATATCAATCATTCACCGTTAAAAAGCAAAGCAACAACATCAGTAAACTAGGTAAAAACGATGCAGAAACTTTTGAAGCGCTTCACAATGCTTATTGCAAAACTTGTCTGAGGCGAGCATCTGTTTTTCGCTGGCACAAGAGGCCAGGAATATCAAGTCAACTGGAATCTCACGATGATTCACTTTTTCGACAGCAAGAGCAACATCTCAATTGGCAGTTATCAAAGTATACTTTGTGGCCGCTCTGAGGACGTGCAAGAAGAAATTTCGCTGGAAAAGGTTAGGGCTCCTGCCCCAGGATAATGCAACAGTTCACAATCAAATGTCGGAAAGATAATTAAAATGAATCGTATATTCATGAGCAGAGATATCCTTCCAGGGAATGTCAATATTTCCCCAGTGCATTTACCTAACATTTGTTCTATAAATCTGTTGAAAATAATCAAGTGAACTACATATGCTACGGAGAAAAAGTACATCATAACTAGAAAATATTCAGAGGGATTATTCAGTTTAAACTACTAGTAAATGTTGTTCATATATATATTCAAAATATAAGAAGATATATGAGATAAGGCAAATACACAAGAGCTACTATAAAATGGGGGATATTAACAAAAGCTTCAAACGAAATGTTACACATTAAAATAGAATTCGGAATATTAATCCAGAAATTGTCATGAAAATATATACATGCAAACATGCATACATGCATACATAAATATATACATACATTCATACATAAATACATACATACATTCATATATATATATATATATTTATATATATAACATACAGTATAATTATAAATAGGGCGAATTTTACCCATTTCTCCGCAGACTGGAAAAATTATAGATTCTCTCTCTCTCTCTCTCTCTCTCTCTCACACACACATGTATATACAGTCACTTCGAGGATGTCATATTCTCATTAGGGGTTAAATAACCCAAAAATGTATGTGCTTAATCACTATCATATAAGGAGAAAGTCTCGGCGATATGACCATTATTATAGTCATACATATTGTTACTAATGATGAAAGGAAGAACATGGAGAATTAAAGATGTTTAAATCATCTATTTGTATGATAAAATGAGGTTGAAAGTTTTTTTTTATAAAAGCAATACACACAAATTATACATTATAAAGCTCTAAAAGAAATTGCAGATGCCAAAAACTTACATATATATTTCGCTTCATGCCCCTAGGTGATTACTAATTCTAAGTATTTGGATAGAGTCTTATACTAAAAATTGGTCATCATTTTCAATTATATGAGACAGAATCTCAACAGTGTTTTATGATCTTATACTACAAATGTTAACATATTTCGTGAAAGATGCAAACGAATTATTAATAAGTTTAAGAAGTTAGAACATATGTATTGTGTTAACTTTTCTAGTATAAGCCCATAACGCTCTGATGAAATTCTGCTCCATATAGTAGAAAATCATGACCAATTCTTAGTGAGACCTTACCCAAATGCCTAAAATTACCAGTCATTTAGGGGCATGAATCGAAACATATATGTAGATATTTGGCATCTGCCATTTCTTTTATAGTTTTATAATTTATAATTCATTTGCATTGTTTTTATAAAAGACTTTCAACCTCATTAAACCATACAAATAAATTATTTAAACATCCATAATTCTCCATTTTCTTCCGTTCATCATTATATATATATGAAGGGAGAGAGAGAGAGAGAGAGAGAGAGAGAGAGAGAGAGAGAGAGAACTGATAAAATCCAATGCACAGAAAGGTAAATTATAAAAAATGTCAAACAAATATGGAAACGTAACTTAATGATTGAAATATAATAGTAGAAACACATACTTTAGCCCTCAATTTGAATTGAACTGCTTCAATAGCAAAAAAAGTTGAAAATTTCCGAAATTTCTTCGAAGATATGACATTAAAATTGGTTTAGAACGAATATACCAACCAAAGAAGGCGGTGTACGATACAAATATAAAACTACTACAAAATAAGAAGCAGCAAGAAAAATATTTAGAAGCCAGCTATGTAACTTTAATAAAGAATCATGAAAAAATATATTTTCACGATATATAAGTGAAAAATAAAATATAAGATGGAAAATAACTCTACCAAAGAAAATGTTTAGATCAGGATTGAAGTATGGAAACATTTTAAGATATAAAAACAAAATTACAAAAGAATTCGAAAATATTCTGAGGAATGAAGACAAAATTAACTTCAGAGCTAATATCCTGCACGAGTAGACTAATACGAATAGACATTGTACGCTATGACAAAAATCAATAGTGGTCAGATGCTCTTTGTTTAAAAGCAAAAACATCGGGTTTGATTTTACAACACACGACCAATGCAGAACCATACGCAGCTAAAAAGTAAAACATTTAATGAAAGGCATGCTGACATCAATCACAGATTATGCCATCAGTTCAACATCCATATTGTATCTAATTTTGCCAAATCCAAGTATACTGCCAAGTGGTTGCTAAGACAAATTATATTTACAGAAACGATCGTATCAGCAGTTCTGCAAATTATATGATATATCAATAAATTGACATTTGAAGTCAAGAGTGAGCAGATATTGTTATCACACAAAGAACATCGTATATGACAATGTTATGTTGTTTACACAATCATGTCAGACAAGAAAATTACTTGAATCCATCCAGACACAATCATCAAATAGTGAAATGAAATTATTGATACGCTTATTTTTTCCTATATTTTGATAGAAACAATAGCCAGAAGGAGGTGGAGAAATTAAAATACAATGACGCTGAAATTGAAATAAACAAGTTTTTGGCCATGTAATTAAAACAAGTGCATTAAGAACACTACCACTAATAAGGGTTTTCTCTTTCTTTTCTAAATGCACAAGGTCGGAAATTCGAAAGGATAGGTCTAGACGTTTACATCGACCCCGAAATGAGGAAAATTGAACTTAACCCCAGAGGAAATTTAACTCCGAATGTAAAGAAGAAAGTTATGAAAATAAAATCTTCACTGATAGTATGTTCGGAGCATCAGATATTAAAGAAATTTGTCAACATAAATTGAAAGTTCCATCATGGGCTCAAAATATTACACACTGTTTAAAAGGACACTCTATTTGGTGAAACTGAGTTAATATTTACCGTTTCATACTAAAAATTTTCCCCTAGCTGAATCACATTTTAACCTGAATTAAAGTTAGTTTTCCGTAGAATCTGAAACATTTCTGGCAGAATCGTTATAACCAAAGATAAATAAGTATCGTATGAAACTGGTTTTGAACGATTCCTCAGATATGCATCCGAGACATATTTTCTGAATTAGAGCAGGAATTAGTTATGATTTTCATGCAAAACATTTTTTTAAACAGTATTCTACAGGGGTGTAAATGCAATTAGCATATAGGAGAACCATTCGTCATGATGGAATGAACGTTTTGATTACCATAAAATAATAAAAAAAAACTGAGCAAGCCGAGTATGTACAACTGATAATTAGTATATTACACGTATTAAATAAGAAAACACTGCAACATCAGTAATCTTTAATCAACTAGCGATCTTGCTTCAAATGCAAAAGAATATATAGACACTTAGACGCTACGAAAGAATTCACATTTGGGATAGAAACCGACATGAAATTATGTGCATGGAATCGATGTGCATACTATCAACAGTTTGAATGAAGTAATCTCTTCAGTAGTTGCGATAGTACCAAGATAACTCAGCCCACATTTAATAGAGTTACATCTGCAGCCAAACCCTAATCAAGCATTATATAAATATAATAATAAATAAAATTGAAAAATAATACTTAAATAACAAAATGGAGACAAAATTCTTATAATTTTGAAAAGACTCAAATAAGAAATAAGCAAACACCGAAATATCGGTAAGACATTATAAGCAGGGCCATTGCTAAGCCCCTGCAACCTCTGCGACTGCAGGGGGCCTCTGCAGTTGAAGGGCTCCATGTTAAGATCAAAGTATGTAGATAAGTCAGCTATTTACTTTGGCTAAGATGTTGAACAAGTATTAAACTATATATGTTAACTGAAAATTTCAGGAAATAAGATAGTAATACATTATACCTGCAAACGTTCTTGTAAACATATTACATTGCACCACGAGCGTGTACCAGAATTTGTGGATTGCTTATGATATCTATTGAACACGAACTTAGCTCTCAGCTTGATTATTCCTAACTGATTTCGCGAAGCGCAAAGTGCGCCCTGTTTGTCTTCGAAACTTGCCTGGATTATAAAAGTGCTCTTCTATTCATATCTAGAAGTTTTACTTATTACAATTTGTAATAGACCTAAATAAATTTAATTTGTTGTGCTTTTAACGATATTCTTTAGGATAGCTATGAATAAAAGGTGTGTAGATTATGAATTTTGATTAAAGGGATGGAGTCTCGAAACAAAAAGTTGCAGGGTGCCTCTAAATGTCACGCGGAGCTGATTATAAGCAGCGCATGTCTAATGTGTGTGTGTGTGTATGTGTCAGTTTCTGTGTGTACATGTGTGAATAACTTTCTGTGTGTGTATGTGCTTGTGCGCGTGCGTGCATGTATGCGTGTGTGTGTCTGTGTGTGTAGTAGTATCGAAAATATGGTCCATCGTAACCGATACGGAACATAAAAACAAGAACAAAATCTATAGTATTTTAACTTGAAAAGTTCTAAATTTCTGGCGGAAGCACCTTACTAAGAACATTGAATGAACTAATGAGCATTCTAGAATCATCGTGTTTGCTACTGAAAGGGAATCCAACATTAATTTTTCAAACCCAAATCCCAGAGATGTTCGTAATTTATGGCCTCTAAACTACTTGTTGACAGCATACGAAACACTTTTATACTTTCAGAAAAATAACCTGTTAGCTTATGTTAAGAGCAATGGTATATTACATATAAAACCACAGTATCAAAACGCTGCCTGAAAAAGATAGCTATAACTAGCAGATCCTGCTAATCACGAAGAAGAAACCATTAATAAAAATAATACAAGCCTTAGCATAACCTAGATTGACGACTGTTATTATCAAATATCTACTGGTTTTTGCCTTTTCTTCGGTAGCATCAAAACTCCTACTCCGTTGTATCAATGGCAAGACACAGTTAAAGTAATTTGTAGTATTTAATAGGTCTTCTCTCGCTATGATATTCTTTCGCACACACACTCAAAAGTATTTGGTATTTCAAATGTCAAGACTGGATTTCCACAGAGCTTTGTGTCTTCCACTGCGAATCGTTCATCGATTAAATTGTTCAGTATTTTCTGTCTGTTGATCCAATTTAACAATTCGGCAAACTGAGACTGAAGAGCCGTACTCATATGTATGAAATTGAATAGATTGTGTCTCCTGCGATACTTCAACGAAATACATATTTGCTTCTACCCATCACAGATGGAGTCTCGAAACAAAAAATTGCAGGGTGCCTCTAAATGTCACGCAGAGCTGATTATAAGCAGCGCATGTGAAATGAGTGTGTGTGTGTGTGTGTGTGTGTGTGTGTGTGTGTGTGTGTGTGTGTGTGTGTGTGTCAGTGTGTGTGTGTACATGTGTGAATAACTTTCATCACTCGCTTCTAACTACGCAGACTTTTCATTGGATAAAGCATTTTCCACATTTAAGAAACGGTTGCAACATGCCCATTCCATGAGCATTGAATGCTGATTCGACAAAGGATCATTTAGAGAAGTAGCTCTCAACTGGGGTCCATATGGCCCTTGGGGCCGTATAAGACTTGGTTGTTAAAATTTATGTGCAATAGATTAGCAATACTTCTATGATGCACAAAATATTTGAAGTATTTTATGCAATTCCTAATATATGAATATAAAAATGTTTTAAACGTTGAACGGCAATGAGAGCCCAATCAACTAAAGTAGGAATAAAAATGTCCATAGGTAAAAAATAGTTGAGAATCACTTATTTAGAGTCTAATTAAAATGTCCTCGTATCTTTTAAGGTAATCAGTAAAACGAAATGATTGTCTTCTCTATATTATAACAAAATATTGCTGCTGTCATGACAATCGTCCATGACTTATTGTACTTAGAAACATTGATTTTGAGCCGACTTGTTTCCAATTTTTGTTAAGTTTTGAATACTATCAAGATCCCAAACTCTTATTTTTTGTGAACTCTGACCCTATTCAAAGTTTCTGACTACCTGTGTTCTTGATGTTGATTCTTTCGTTCTGTTTAGGGTTTATGCTGCTCCTGCTTTTGTTATTACTTCTGTTGTTTCCTTCATGTCCTTATTTTATCCCTACCAGTCAGTATCTCTGACACTCACTGACTTCTGTGAAACTTTAATATTACAGATGTTTCCGTAATTTGAGATCTCTTTCTCGATTTAGACTCGATCAAATGGACTATATCCAGTTTAACTTCGTTTGTAGACCATGTTTTCGAGGATTACAAAGATATAGTAGTGCCTATAGGTGGTTCATAATTTTGTTTGGTAGCGAGGACTCTTCGATGGGGTTTTTTATGGGAAGATAAATTCAACATTATTATTTTTTTGCTTTTATTTTGTCGATGTGGTCGCCATTGTATTATGCTTATTTTGTTGATATTGTTATTGCTATTATTATGGTAATGGTATGCGACATTTTTCGCACACTGCTTTAGAAGCGGATAGAAATTCCATACATGGTTTGAACAACCGAGGAAAAATTTTCTGTTTCTTCTGCCTTGTAATATTAGCTACATCATATGCAAGCCTTCAATTAGAAGCTGGCCTTGAGATTGAAGATGTTTTAGTGTGTGATTCAGAACTGAATCTCCTTCCAGTTCTCAATTACCACTCGGGGAAAAAAGACCTGGAATCCATTATCCACCACCTAAATTGTTCTCCTATCGTAATGAAACGCAGCCATCCATATCTGATGTTACATAAACAATTATGACATTTGAAGAATAATAATCATTTAAGATTTGAATTAGGGCCTTTTTTTTTCATTAATTCCAACCTTTGAAACCAAGCTTTCACTATCTCAGTACTGTTTCATTCTCCTGGCTCACCAATTAACGGAACACATTGTCCGGCACTTTTCTACTTAAGAAGGTTAGATATTAACTTATGAATGAAAGTGTTTCAGATTGATTCAGTTCGGCCTCTGCAAGCAGTATTAACCCCGAGTTCTCATGATATAATCCTTAATTTGCGTAATGTATTCACTTTCCAAATAGAACGTGTGTTCAGCCCGGTGTTGGCGGCTCTTGCAAATTAGTTACATTCTTTAGTATTACATTTGCTTTTGTAATTGTTGTTATTGATAATGAAAATGCATTTTCATTGTTTTTGCTGTTTGTCATGTTGTAATTCGCGTCGTTGCATTTGATGGTAATATTACTCAACATATCGCTGACATTCTCTGCAGGTTTTACTTTTTCCATCTTTCACTTGATATCTTTTTTTTTGCCTCTTTGTCATTATTGTAACTGTTGCTGGAACTGATTCTGCTGTTACTCTTGCTAATGTTACCATCATTATCCACTGAGGTCGACTTTGCCTTTCATCTTTTCGGGGTCGACAAATTATGTAACAGTTGCGTACTGGAGTCGATCTAATCGTCTGGCCCCCTCCCCACAACATTCAGACCTCCTACCTCGAGTAGAAAAGGATATTACCATCATTATTGTAGCTTCTAACAGCGCCGTTTTAAACCTTCACTACTGTGTTTGTACTATAGTCTTAGTTTATCAGAATAAAAACTATACTATATTTCTGAAAAAAATCCTCAGAAATGTCATTTTCACCTTGGCAAATCTTTTCAGAGCAGCTGGCAGTTTTACCGTTAACGATTTTATGTCTGTCGCCATGGATTAACAATTTTCATCATTTCCCAAGCGTCAAGATTCTTGATATTTAATAAAAAATAAAAATACTTTCAACTGGTGAAAGAAAAGTAAGTCTGTCCTACCTAATCAAAGAAATACTGACTGTTTTTATTTTGCTTCTGTTTTCGTCATGAATATCAAACATCATTAACATTAGAATTTTCAACTTTTGCTAGTTCATATAATGAATGACGTTGTAATATAGTGAGTCGATGTTACACCCTTATAATTCCGGAGATAACAACACAACGTCAGTGACAACAATGTAACAGTTTTTGTTTTTGATGCTATTGTTGTTCATATTGTTGTTGTTGCTATTATTATTATTATTATTATTATTATTATTGTCATTGTCATTTACTTTTAATCTGCATGTTTGATGCAATCACCTGCCGGGGTACACCCAGCGCCCTAGGGCAAGTGAAGGTTAAGAGTTGTTGAAATATAGCTGAAAGCTTGGGGAGGGGAAGTGGAGATATATCTCCATGTAATGCAAACACAAACATTTACATTGATAGGGTTTTTCTAAGGATGTGGGCAGTACTTGTTAGCACAATCTTTTGGATTTCCTTGAGACATGGTTTTCCAGGGATATTGTCTAGGTGTTTCTGACGTCCCTTTTTTATCATACCTAGGGCACCTACAATAACAGGAACAGTTTTTGTTTTAAGATTCCACATCCTCTGTATTTCGATTTCCAGGTCCTTATATTTACTAAGTTTGTCAAATTCCTTAACAGATACATTTTTATCAGTGGGGACGCTTACTTCTATTAGTCTGCAGGTATTTTCTTCCCTGTCTTTAACAATTATGTCTGGTCGATTAGCCTTGATCGTTCTGTCCGTGTTGACTGGAAAATCCCAGAGGATGGTGACATCTTTACCTTCAACAACTGGCTGAGGATGGTGTTCATACCAGTTAGCAGGAGTGTCGGATTTGTAGTGTTTACATATCTTCCAATGTATATACTGTCCTACCCTATCGTGGCGATTTTTGTATTCGTTTGGTGTCAGCACAGGACATCCCGAAACGAGATGGTCTATCGTTTCGTCAAATGTGTCGCAGAATCTGCATTTAGGGTCAGTACCGTTTCGGAGAACGTTAGCCTGGTAATTTCTGGTAAACAAGCTTTGATCTTGTGCTGCCATTATGAAACCTTCAGTCTCTGCTTTCAATCCAGAGCTCTTCAGCCACTGATGGGTTGTTGCTTGGTCTACATCAGCATTTTGGCTTCGGAGAATATATTGTCCATGCAGGGGCTTCTGGCTCCACCGCCTCTCAATTTGATTCTGCTCGTTCTGTTTTGCAGTCTGCTTGATTCGCTTTGCTTGCTTGGTAGCAGTGGTTTCCGGCTCTTCATCTGATTCAAGGTTAATGTCTAGTTCCCTTTCGAACTTATAAGCTTCCTTGACAATAGAATGCAGCTTTTTGCTGCTTTCGTGTTCGCACACAAGTCGCAGCATCCAGTCCTTTGTACTAGATAGGTACCTGTTCATTCCTACAGTAGAGGTCTTATAGCACAGCTCTGATTGCATCATTCCTCTCCCCCCGCTGCTTCTAGGTAGGTACAAGCGGTCTACATCTGCCTTAGGGTGGTGCATGCTCTTGGATGTCAGTAACTTTCTTGTCTTCCTGTCCAAGCGTTGGAGTTCCATTATTATTATTATTATTATTATTATTATTATTATTATTATTATTATTATTATTATTATTATTATTATTATTCAGTAGTTTCATTTTTATGGCGTGCTTTCACTTCATTACCGAGCGCAGCTCTGTATGCCTGTCGCACAGTTATGTGCTGTGATTTGTTGTGATGCTCTGATGGTTATTGTATGGAAAGTGTTCTGCGTAGGATGTGTGCAGTGCCTAGTAGTGCAATTTTCTGTATGTTATATGTGTTTGTAAGTCCTGGTGTTTTTGTTATGTATTTGTCTGAATATTTTTTTATCATGCCTAATGCACCTACTATGATAGGAATTGTTTCTGTTTTTAGATTCCACATTCTGGTTACCTCTGTTTCCAGGTCTTTGTATTTTCAAAGTTTCTCCATTTCTTTTAGAGACGCGTTGTCATCTGCCGGTATTGATACATCAATTAGAAAGCATTTTTTGTCTTCATGATCTCTGAATAGTCCTTCATGATCGCTGAATTAGTCCTTGAATATGGGTTGTTTAAGAATGTTGAATGAAACACCCATGTTCCCAGAGGTGAAGCATTCAAACTCCGAAGAATTCCTCTCAACACATGGCTATTATGTTCCGCCACTACTTTTGCTCGTGATCAGAGATGCACATATCCTCAGCCACATGCTCAACTGGTTAAGGTCAAACAAATGACAAGCAAATTATTATTATTATTATTATTATTATTATTATTATTATTATTATTATTACTATAATCATCACCATCATCATTATTATTTATGCTACTACTACTACCACCATCACCACCACCATCACCACCATGACCACCACCACTACCACCGCCACCACCACCACCACCACAACCACCACCACCACCACCACTACTACTACTACTACTACTACTACTACTACTACTAATAATAATAATAATAATATAATAATAATAATTTTTATTGGCCACAGTGTCTCAAAATATTGTGGACAATAAGACAGGACAAATCGCAACACAGAATGTGGGGTTAACACCGATCGAAGTGGAATCAACAACAATATGGGTATGGTTAAATATATAAGAATATAATTTAATAAAATAATAATTCCTCAAATATCAGGGCGTTTCACCTCGAGCAACTCGGGAAAAATCTCATGCAAATTAATTTCCATAGCTCAGTTGTTCCCATAAAGTCGAAGATGCCCACTCTCAGTTGTCTTTACTGTTACATAGGAAAATACACAATGGTAGGCCCTCTTTGACTCACTAGTGTATCCGTTTTCATATAGTGTTCGGCAAACACACTAGAAGGCAGTGCCCCTCTCTTCAGCTTCACCGTCTTCGTCAAGTAGTATTTCGAGAAGATGGTGAGAGAGGTAAAGTACCTGTCTTCAAATATTTTTTGACGAGTCCACAACAACCTTTATTGAAACAGCTACGAAGCAAAGAAAGAGTTATCTCCCTTACTTCCCAAAGGACGTTGGCGCGTCGATTTCTACTACACATCCAGCGAACACCGGGTTTCGTGCTACGTATGACAGCAGCCGTTCCACACAAATCTGCAAATCACTAGTAAACTGAATGATGCAGTGCAGAAGGTTTTCGTACCCCTGCACTCGTCTCGGACAGGTTTGACCGTTGGCGCTCCCATGTGTGAAAAGCATGTCTCCAGCAGATAAACACCCTCACGGTAATACTGTCATGCAAAGGACTTTGAAGAGTTGTCTATAGTTCCCAATCTGGAACTCCTTCAGAAGAGACTAATCTACCCAGATTCTGATAAATTTCACCGATTGTCCAGTCTAACGACAGGAATTGCTACTAGGTAACATAGACGAGTCTCGAGCTTGTTCCTGTTTGTGTATGGACCTATACATTACTATTATTTTCTCCATATAATATGATCATTTCTGTATCCGAAGTATTCGAACGCATGGAAGCGACGTCGTCTGTGTATACAGGTTCCGATCAAACTTTCTATCCGCCGCCGTAAAGGTTCCAGAGCCACATTATAAAAGAGAGGGAAAATCCTGAGCAGACCGAGTTTAATAGAGACAGTTGTTTAATTTGACCACAGATTAGTTGCCTCTAGCGATATACAACCTTGCCAAATGCTTTGGACCAGTACAAATTGACCAGTGCCTTGCAAAGTGTAGATCTGTTTGACGCTCTATGATGGAGGTTGTCGTGAATAGACCTGCCGAGTATCGCCCATGTTTGCACATCTCCTACTACATAACCAATAAGTGACAGCCACCTTTGCTGAAATCTTTTACTTTGTGTTTATCAAAATCATGAATCTGAACTTTTCAGTCCCAACCTTTTGTTCAGGTTCTTCTTCAGCAGTGTCACCATATTCCCCATTGGATCCTGTTTATCTGTTGGAGACATGCTTTTCCTAGTATCTTGTCAGCTGCAGTAGACATTTGCCAAAACAAGAGTGGGAAAATCAAGCACGCGGAAGTAGAGGTTATAGTAAAGATAATACAATCCTTTAATTTTACCTTGCACACAGCAGCTCTGGCATTTGTTAGTCTATCAGCTATAATCGGCTTCTCGCACAACTCAAGTTCCCTTTCCGATAGCCGCTGCAAACTGCCGAGATAGACGCGAGAACCTACTATATCAAGACCTCTGCTTTCCGAAATCAGTTCAGCAAGCGGGATGCTGTCGTAACAACGTTCTCTACTGTTTAGAATCACAAATTACACGACCGTCGCGCTTGGCCATTAACCAAATTCTTTCTTGCTGGACTGCATCTTTTGTTACGTGCACCCAACAGACAATTTCTGTTGCTTCACGTTTGGTATTTTACATGATTTATTTAGATGTTGCTAATGCACCGCACTAACACTTCTATTTCATTGGCCATCTTCAAAAAGTTTTTCAATTATTATGTAAATGAGAATCCCTAGAAGCAAGGCTAAGTTTTTAGAGTTGGCCTATTGGCGTAATGGATATTTCTTAGGGAATATATGTTAAACATTTCCCTTCCTTTTTCATATTTATTATTATTTTTTTAAACTAAATAATTTTTCCCCGCACTTTCATAGTTGCAATTGCGCAAAATCAGTCAAATTTATAATAACAAAAGTAATTTAATTATCATTGCTATATATTTAACATTATATCATGTGTGTCATGCATGGTCAATATAGTGAAAAATTAACATAAAATAAATGGTTACAAAACTACTTTAAATACGCAGGCGAGGTTGATGATAATATGTAATTATTTTTGTGGGAAATAAATAAGTGCAAACAAGATATATTGTCAAATAGAGAATATAAGAATATCCGCCTTAAAATTTAGAGTAAAATATCTGATATTTCTGTAAATGAGCGTAACAATGGTTTACAGAGCATTGATTAAACAATAACAATATAGACGTTGGTACGATATATATTGCACTAAAACCGAGTTTGCAAAATCCATTTTGGATCGATAATGAGGTATAACAAAATTAATAGCTGATTACAGGACTATCAATTGATAAACTGAAAATTCATTTATAATGCTTAATTGTAGGTAATTGTTTGAGACTATCTTAGAATAACGTCGGCAATTTGAAATTTTCTAAAAAAATATATCAACGAGTATAAATGTTTCTCATTTTACCTAATAACCTTTTATAACCTAGCATTTATTTTGGTGAAAATTTATAAGTTAAAAACCACTCTATACATTATTGTCCTGTAGAAATAATAAGGTATTCAAGGAACAATACTTTCTGTAGATCCCTACCCATGTCCAAGTCCTACAGGACGTTATTGATTTACTTCTCATTAATAAGGAGGTCGATATACTACAAAAGCACGCAAAAAACTTGTATGTGTATTTATTGATCAAAATAAGCTCTGTCATTCAATCGTGATTGAATTACTCATGAATGTAATTACAATATTTTGAAATACTCCAATGCCCCAGAGAAGGGTTTTTATATCAACTATAGTATCATTGTTATATACTCCAGTTTTAATGACAAGCTTAATATTATATTTCAAGTATACAGTAAATGTTTTCATCTTCAATATTAAAATTGACAGGAATTTCAATTTAGAAAAGATGCACTCATTATACTTGAAGGATTTGAAATAAATACAAAAACACCAGTATCGTATTAGATAGCAAAACAGAAGACGATAAAATATTTGATATATAAAAATTAATGAGCTGGATAAATTACTACACTCAAGTATGAAAAGGTGACAATGAAATATAACTATATTACCTTATATCATAAAATATATCTTTATGATGCTAGTAACGTGGATAAAGTAGAGCAGAAACTTCATAGAATTAAAAATTGAAGTGAAGTATGAGAAAGGTGTTGCCAAGGAAAGGCATTACATGGTCAATGGCTGATAAAACTATTGACACGAAATTAGGCAAACTTGTAAAGGTGCTTTGTTGCGCTGGATCTCATAACATTCCAGCTAGGAAGCTCCAAAACACTTAAAAAGCACGCTAAAAGCAAATAATGTTGAGAAAATAGTTGTTTTTTTGTTCAACACTTAATCATATTATTTGTGCCTGCCCACTCTTAAATCAAAGCAAAGTATTTTACAAATTTATATACAGCCTATTATGTCAATATAATAAAATGAATTTTCCTGCAGATAGCAGACAGGACACAGACACGGCGGTCAAAAGACAATAGCAAAACGAGCAGCTGACCACAGAGCTGTGACAAGACGAAAACAAAGGATGGCGGCGGCAACAGCACAAAGTGATCATCTAACATGAAGAAACATACAACAGCGACTACTATCATACATAATCTAAGAACAATAAGCTTCGAACTATTCTTTAATAACATTTCTTTATCAAAAATCTCAGACAGAATTCCGTGTTCTTTTATCTTAACAGACATTAAGTTATATTTTCCATATATCTTCATAAAATATTGTATACAAATGTTAGTAGAAGGCCAACAAGTTCTGGTGGTGGTGTGGGGAGCCGATTCAATCGACGCCAGTGCTGTACTGCTGCTTACCTTATCTGTCCCGAAAGAATGAAAGGTAAAGTTGATGTCGGCCGAATTTCACCTCAGAACATAAAGACTAAAGAAATAGCCCCTATCAGTTTGCCCTGCGTGCTAACGGTTCGGCCTGCTCACCAACTTAATATCATTGTAAAATATTGTTAGTGAATGAAACATCTAATCGATGTTAATTTGTAAATATAGCTTTCAACAAAAAGTAGAATCCAAATGTAGAATTCAAAACGAGATTTAGATATAAATTCCTTCATATTATTCCATGAAAGCGGATGGCCCAGTGATCCACGGAAGCTTTTCCTTCCAGAATCAGTCGCTATCTAGTCGGATATTTTCTGAAATAGAATATGACATATAGGATGGTGGTGTTATAGTTCATCAGCTTTTCGAGCTTTTTGATGGATCGGTTCAAAAGTAATGGGGGAAAAGCTTAGTGGTTACGGCAATCAGCTCACAATCGTAAAGTCGTGAGCTCGAATCCCGGCAGCACGTTGTGTCTTTGAGCAAAACACTTTATTTCACGTTGCTTCAGTGCACTCAGCTGGCAAAAATGAAATGTATCTGTAATTCGAAGAGCCGACTTGTCACATTCTGTGTCATGCTGAATTGCGTTAGGGGCACGGGTCTCCGTGGAATGTTCAGTCACTTGCACCTTAATTTCCCGAAGAGTATGTTGCGTTGATCAGATCAACCAGAACCCACGTCGTCTTTACCGACGGAATGCCATTTAATACGAGGGGGTGCTGAAAAGTTCCTAGCATTCGATAAAAGAAAATACACGATTATTAGTTAATTATGATTTTATTCAAAAAATTTACTCTTTCAGATTCACACACTTATTGCAGTGGTCCTTCAGTTTTTCTAAGCTCTGTAATAGTACTTGAAATTTTGGGCTTCGAACTCGCCCTTCGCGATACTCTTAAAGCTAGGAATATTTCAGCATCCCCTAGTAGTTTCGTATATATGACCATTTTGAAATATCAATTGAAACAATTGAGAGGCTTCATACCAGTATGATAAAAGTGATACTTATGTCATATATATGTCATAATTGATTTAAAACTAAAATTAGAAATAATATACCGCATGCGGATAATACCTACCAAAATAGTAACATGGGAATAGACTGAATAATTTTACAGAATAGTGGGCATGGAGATATTTTACAAATAACACTGTAATCAACAGGCATTCTCTGAAGAAGGAACTAATTATGCGTGTACAGAGAAAAGAATAAAACTTTTATGAGAGAATGATTTCGAAGATTCGTGGAAGCTGTATTATTAAAATTGAACAACTTACCACCAACGAACTTTCGAGGTGCCCAATCTATCTATCTATCTATCTATCTATCTATCTATCTATCTATCTATCTATCTATCTATCTATCTATCTATCTATCTATCTATCTATCTATCTATCTATCTATCAATATATCTATCTATCTATCAATCTATCTATCTATTTATCTATCTATCTATCTATCTATCTATCTATCTATCTATCTATCTATCTATCTATCTATCAGCAGTCGCCGTATTTTATTCCATATCGGCTGACTCTGATGAATGCAGGGTTACATAATCGGATTGTTACCGAACTCAGTAAATCCCTGGTGCGAAACATTGGTAACATCGGCCCTAATAGGAATATAGAGCTGTACACTTCGGAATATATATATATATATATATATATATATATATATAATATATATATATATATATATATATATATATATATATAGGTGTGTGTGTGTGTGTGTGTGTGCGTGCGTGTATAGGATAGGAAAATGGCTAGCATGCATAAAAGAGTCAATAAAAACATATTTTTCATATAAAATTAGTGTATATTTATACACAAAAAAGGTGTGCCTAACAGGACACCTTACATGATAAACGGAGCAGTCAAAGCCCAAACCACGGTTAAGAGTAATTTCCAAGGGGATGAAAAATCAAAAACATTTTCAATAGTTACCACATGAACCTAGGTTTCGAGCATCACTCAACAAATAAAATAATTTGCCATCCGTATTCTCATGAGCAAGGGCGCTACAATTAATATATATTTATGGAACATTGAAGACAGCACATATTATATCTATACACTATAATTTTTCAAACACGGATGGCAAATTATTTTATTTGTTCATTGATGTTCGAAATTTCAACGACTCCGCTCCCACCCCTTCAATACAAAACCAATGGTCTCTCAGTATGTGGTTCACAATAACTCAGCTTTATCACGCAATGTAGACATAAACATGTTTAGAGCCCGATTTAGTTAGGATAATGATTGGTATCTCCCCACTGTGCAAAGATTATGAAATTAAAAACACATGCACAGAGCTTCATGTACTGCATGCAATTCTATAACTACTACTACAGAGATGAGATAAGACTGTGCGGTGGGTTAAGGCAAGAGGTTAGGTGATATTATAAAGAAGGACACCAATGCAAATCATCCGGACAGTGAAGCAATGAATTACACTGATTACAAGATGTCTTTTTGTAACGTGAATGCCGATCCTTCTCATGGAAGGGCGTCCTGACTTGGGATCGATTTCAGCGGTTGTCTTTTGTTTCCGGATATTGTAGGTCAAACGTTTCTTCCTGTAGGTCTCTTTCACCATCAGAAATAGCATAGTAAAATATTCTCCAATTTGAAAGAGAATTTACAGTTAACATTTTGCTCTTCCAGAATCTTCATTATCGCAGTTGCGATAAATCACATAGTAAACTAAATAAGACATGACGCGGTTATCGTTAGGATTAAAATCAATCACCCATATATAGCACTGCGACTGCTTGCATATTACATAGAGCGAGTGGGGCGCTGTTTAAAAAGTTTGTCTTTATTTTGGATATTGCATATAATCGTATGATGAATGGCTTAACATATGACTGTTATCTATTTCAACAACAGCTAATGAGCTGAATAGTCACCGAAATATTTAGATATTCCGCATGGTAAACATTCCGTGTAATTTATATATGGAGTTTTTCATGTTTCTTCTCCCTTTTCTTTAATTACCCAGAAATATTATTTATTAACATCGAATTTCTGCGGAGTTGTTAAAAACATATGGAATGAACAGAAAAGGATAGTCGACATTCAATTAATTTATATACAGAAATAGAAAGATATACAATTACGTGTGAATGAAATTCAAAGTAGACTAATCTCCTATAACGTCCAAGGCGATCATCATTTGGTAGCAGTAAACATGATATTACAATCGATATATCGTAAAAACACAATGTACGTGGTACGTTGTTACGGCCAAATTATTCATCGAGTCCAGTCCCATTGAAGCCATATTAAAGTTTTATACTTAAAGTTTACATAAAATTTAATACTGTAGTCGATTAAAGATTTTATAGATCTTAGGCGAGAATGTAATGAATACTTATGAGTTGAAATAAACTTAAATAGTTAACTATATGAAATACTTGCTTTCATCAGGTGTACGTGAGACATTTCGTCTCTTAGGTATGAGGTAAAGAGTTCGAGATATATGCATAAACCACAAAGGAAAACTTAAATGTTGGTGAATTTCTCATATTTAGAAATGTCAGTGGATAGAATGCAATTGGCCAATATGAGGTGTTAGCAAGTAGATTTATATTTTCGTTTCTTTGTTTCAGTTATTGGGCTGTAGCCATATTGGCGCACTGCCTTGGGGTATTTAAGTCGAGTGAATCGACCCCAGTGATTCATTTAAGACTGGTACTTTTTCTGTCGGTTTATTTTGCCAAACCGCTAAGTAACGAGCACGTAAACACAGCAATACCTGATGCCAAGTGGTAGTCAAGCGATAAAGAGATGCTAGTGTCAGTTTCCGGCTATCAAATCCACTCACAAAGCTTTGGTTGGCCAAAGCTATAGTTGAAGACACATGCCCAAGTTTCCACGCAGTGGGACTGAATCCGGAACTATGTGGCTGGGAAGCAAGCTTCTTCGCACATAGCGTCGCCGGCGTCTGTGTCAGTAAAACGTTTGGAAGGCTGCAGTAAAACTTAGATTCAAATTGAAAACGTGTAATCATAGAACTATTACAACTAATGTCAGAATATCCCTTAGTAACAGGAGTCCAATATCAAGCTGCATCGAGTTCGCAAATATTGTAAAGGACCACGTTTTTAGTTCCATCGAGTCAATGGCGGTAATGAAAGCACCAATAATGTGACTGTGATAGCGCTTATTAGTATCACAAGGGATTCGATAACAGACAAAGATATAATGGAGACCAAACTCGATTATCACGAAATAACAACACACAATAATCATTCAGATCTTAACATTGTCAGTCAGTAAAACGTTGACAATCATATCACAAAATATAAATACAAACTATAAATATTTAGAAATACTTCATTATATGCAATCGATAAGAGAAAAATCTTTCCGGGTTATTGTTGAAGAGAATCGACAGAATAGCCAATTTGCTGCACTCATAAAACTGCGGAACAATTCTTCTACAATCGTTTCATACATTGTTTTATGACCAAATGTCAGAAATCTGGCCGACGTATTGAAAGGATGACCTGGATATTCATTTCGGAATGTTTCCTACAATGAAAATCATGAATTAGGAATTTTTCGCACTATCGTTTAACAACTGAATTCAATATTAAGCAAGAATGTTGTTATTGCGGTAGCTAACTAAGCAAGGGTAGGTTACTCATATCCTGTTACTTGCACAAATTAATTTCATGTCAACTATATTTTTAACTCAGAGGATTCATTACATGTATTTTTAGGTAGTTGAAAGCAGTAGTAATTTTTCACTATGCTAATGCTCGGAAGTTCTCTAAAATTAATCATTTCTTCCCTACCAAGTGCTTCGATCTAATTCTGATTCAAGATAATATTTCAATCACTACTTTAATTCTATCACCGAAGTAGACTGTAACACGAATAACTGTATACATTCATCTTTGTTAAAATAAATGGAATATATTATAAAGAAGATTCCATTAAAGAAAGAATGAAAACATGTTTAAAAAAACCGAAAGAACTGATCTGAATAAAACATCTCCTGTAGTGATAAATTGGATGACAGTAGAAAAGGAATCAATGATGAAAGCATCAGAATATATGTGGCTTGAGGAAAATGGCATTGAGAAATTGGACAGAAACTGAAGCCTGCAATTTATCCGAATTCATGCTACGAATAAAAGATGTAGCATAGTAAAGTTTAGAATATATTTACCGAACCGTTACGATGTTAATATACATAAAAATTTAAAATATGGATGCTAGTTATACATCCTTTAAATTTACTTGATACATTTAATACAAGCAAAAGCATAAACGCGTGAGTAAATGAGAATTGAATATACAATTGAATAGAGGCACATTGAAGTAAAAATGAATAAATAAAGGATTATTGATATGGGTCAAAATAGTGATAATCAGGAAGGAATACAAATGTTTTTCAGTTATGATTTACGCATGAGAAGTTGCTCGTAAAAGATACTCGTACATTATTAGTAAACACATATTTGTATACATCTGTATGGGAACAAAAATAGAACGAGTGTTTTATATATATATAATATATATATACATATATATATATATATATATATATATATATATATATATATATATATACATACATATATATATATATATACATATATATATATTATATATATATATATTATATATATATATATATATATACATATATATATATATACATATAAATATATGTATATAAGTATATATACTCTCTCTTTACTCTTTACTCTTTTACTTGTTTCAGTCATTCGACTGCGGCCATGCTGGAGCGCCGCCTTTAGTCGAGCAACTCGACCCCGGGACTTATTCTTTATAAGCCCAGTACTTATTTTATCGGTCTCTTTTGCCGAACCGCTAAGTTACGGGGACGTAAACACACCAGCATCGGTTGTCAAGCAATGCTAGGGGGACAAACACAGACACACAAACACACACACACATACATATATATATACATATATACGACAGGCTTCTTTCAGCTTCCGTCTACCAAATCCACTCACAAGGCATTGGTCAGCCCGGGGCTATAGCAGAAGACACTTGCCCAAGATGCCACGCAGTGGGACTGAACCCGGAACCATGTGGCTGGTTAGCAAGCTACTTACCACACAGCCACTCCTGCGCCTATATATATATATATATATATATATATATATATATATATATATATATATATATACTGTTGTGTCTGGGGAGAGTTATCCTCTTTTAGTGCCTTATAATTTAACACACACATCGGTAAAATTTCCACTCATTTACTTATCATTTTTCTAAAATTTTCGTTGCGCCTTGCAGCCTTTTCAATACTTGTTGACTCTGTCCGCTATTGAAGCTGCGTTCTTTTTTGTTTCCTCGTATGTGCGTGTGTCAGTGTGTGTGCGCATACACATGTATAAATATATGTATGTATGCTTGCATGTGTGAGTATGCATGTATGTATGTGTATGCGTACGTATAAATGTATGTATCTATGTACATTTGTATGTATGTATTATGCCTACACGTTCATGTGTTTCTGTGTCCGTGTTTGTGTGTTTTTATGTCTGTATGTGTGTGTGTGTTTACATGCGTTTGTGAGTGCAAGTCTGTTTCCTTGTGTGTGCATGTCTGAGTGTGTGTGTGTGTGTGTGTGTAAGTATGGGTATTTTGCAACTATGTACTGTGTTTGTATGTATGGAAGTGTATCTCCATATGTGTTGACGTGTGTCTCCATGTATCCTTCTGTGAGTGAAGTGTGTGTGTGTGTATATATATGGGCATATGTTACAGTCTTCATTTGTGTATGTGCACTTGTCTGTTCATATAATCTATGTACCTACCAGTCTGTATGTCTATTCGCTTACATTCATATCCATATGCCTACATAAATGTGCATATACATATACACATATAAACCATTTCTACGATAAAGAAAATTACTCATCTGTATGAAGCTATCATAAGAGATACTGATATATTATGGGTGATAATGCTGTAGAAATAGTAACCTTAATATGAGCAACTATGCTGGTTTCAGAGTTTTCTCTGCAGTGTACAGAACTAGACAAGGGGTAACCCCGTTAGATTTACTTGCTGCAACAAAAACAAAAAAAGAGAAAATGACGAATTTTCCATTCTATGACAATTAGTTTCTGTCTTGAATTGTTTTAAAGATATACTACCCTTCGTGAGTAAGCGAAAGCAGAGAATTGTAATCACTCGTCTTTGTTATTATATTCACAAGTTACTGGAAAACGGCTGAACGGATTTTCACTACATTTGACAGAAATACTCATTAGTTGAGTGATTGAAAATGACCAGCATTTGGTTTGATTATCTTTAAAAATAAAATAAAATAAATTCAAAGATCCAACTTAAGAATTTCCAGATACGCAAGTGTTCTTTTGGTTACTTTCTTTTTCATATGAATCGACCATTGTCTTCGTGTGTATAGATCATGGTGTACCTATGCGGGTGGACACGTGTGGGCACATATATGCATTCACGCAGAAATACATACTTAGATACGCGACTGTGTTTGTGTATGTGTGAGTGTGTGTGTGTGTGCCTGTGTGTGTGCCTCTGTGTGTGTGTGTGTGTGTGTGGTGTGTGTGTGTGTAAGTATGGGTATTTTGCAACTATGTACTGTGTTTGTATGTATGGAAGTGTATCTCCATATGTGTTGACGTGTGTCTCCATGTATCCTTCTGTGAGTGAAGTGTGTGTGTGTGTGTGTATATATATGGGCATATGTTACAGTCTTCATTTGTGTATGTGCACTTGTCTGTTCATATAATCTATGTACCTACCAGTCTGTATGTCTATTCGCTTACATTCATATCCATATGCCTACATAAATGTGCATATACATATACACATATAAACCATTTCTACGATAAAGAAAATTACTCATCTGTATGAAGCTATCATAAGAGATACTGATATATTATGGGTGATAATGCTGTAGAAATAGTAACCTTAATATGAGCAACTATGCTGGTTTCAGAGTTTTCTCTGCAGTGTACAGAACTAGACAAGGGGTAACCCCGTTAGATTTACTTGCTGCAACAAAAACAAAAAAAGAGAAAATGACGAATTTTCCATTCTATGACAATTAGTTTCTGTCTTGAATTGTTTTAAAGATATACTACCCTTCGTGAGTAAGCGAAAGCAGAGAATTGTAATCACTCGTCTTTGTTATTATATTCACAAGTTACTGGAAAACGGCTGAACGGATTTTCACTACATTTGACAGAAATACTCATTAGTTGAGTGATTGAAAATGACCAGCATTTGGTTTGATTATCTTTAAAAATAAAATAAAATAAATTCAAAGATCCAACTTAAGAATTTCCAGATACGCAAGTGTTCTTTTGGTTACTTTCTTTTTCATATGAATCGACCATTGTCTTCGTGTGTATAGATCATGGTGTACCTATGCGGGTGGACACGTGTGGGCACATATATGCATTCACGCAGAAATACATACTTAGATACGCGACTGTGTTTGTGTATGTGTGAGTGTGTGTGTGTGTGCCTGTGTGTGTGCCTCTGTGTGTGTGTGTGTTGTGTGTGTGTGTGTGTGTGTGTGTGTGTGTACAGTGATTGATTCGAAGGTTTCGCTTATTTACGAGTTGATTTCTTAATTTCACCGGAGTATACATGCCTATAATGGTGATACTTAAAAAAGAATAAAAAAGTAACTCAATTAAAAAGCTTGGGTAAGCAACGCGTTGTAAGCCACACTATAATTTACGAAAATAATTATCTGAGCGCAGGGTATGCATCGCACTCCGATGGCTTGTTTTTCACTTATAATTGTTTTCATGTCTGCATCTGTCTCTGTATATCACCCATTTCCTCTCTTTAAATATTCTTACATGGTAAGAATGCTCTAGCAATACATCAAGTAAAATTAAATCACACCTCCCTGCACACTAATTCACAGGTAACTTATTCTAGCTTGTAACACGTTCATGTACGGAGTCATTAACAGTTAATTTTCCTTGGCCTGAGAATGACCGTGAAACTAGTAAAGAACTTGTGAATTTTATCCAGTGACTGCTAGATATATTGCTCAAATATAAAGCCAATCGTATATCTATAGAGAGATAGAGTGTGCCGATGTGAAATAAACGTTTCCATCATAAACTTAAAGACTATTCTACAAGTGATGCAGTATATTTTGGAGTAGTGATGTCTAAGAGTAACCTAGTCATTCTATTACCAGGTAACGAGGGGTTCACAATTTGCTATATTCTTTACTTTTATAACTGGAGGTATTCCATACCGAAGAATGAAAAGTCAATATTCATAAGTATATCAGTAGTTAGGGTGTAGAGGAAAACATATATGAATGTCGCTTTTATCACGATGCCATTCTCGTTGCCTATTCCTATGAAGAAAGGCATTGCAGCCATGATCATATAGTAGTTGTTTTAGACTCAATGAGACTGTGACAATAATATTTAATATAATCCCCATTTTAAAAACGAAAGTGGTGGTAGGGAAGACTTCGTAACTAACGGAAATCTCGCGTGACTAATGCGAATCAATGAGGATTAATATCAATGATCATCCAATTTGCTAAAGATATGCTTTTCGGATTCCGCTTTAATTTCGCATCCATGTCTCGCAAAGAGACTTGGAAAGAACGAGAGACTGACATATTTCAATCTTTTTCCAGGGACGTCCGTTGCGCATAATAAAGTCCTAGGAATATACTGAAAAATTTCATCTGCAATTATTTATAAATATGTCATTTTCTCTTCTTCAGTTTATATTTGATGTTTTCTTTACTTTTTTAATCTCCTCTTCCCAAAATGCTTTCGTTTCTGTCTTTTTGTTTAACTTTACCATCTTCTTATTCAGTCATGTCTTCCATTTCTTCTTCCTTTTACTAAAGTTTCTAAATCATTACAATCTGAAAACTACATGAGCAGGTGTAGATACCGCAATTAATAATATTTGGTCTATTGTTCAAGTATTTGCTGAAATGATGAAAGAAATAATCAATGGACACCTGCATCTACATACGCTGTTTTTACCATTCTATACTAGCTAAAGAGAAACAAAAAAGAAAAAGAAATTCTTGATATAAAATTGAGCTGGCACTCGATCGTTCACCCAGAAAAGACTGTTCAAATCATAAAGTGAACAAGGAATACTCTTCCCTCGGTCAGATATAATCTAAATATGATTCTAATGAAGCTGGTATCATATATAATCGATCCAATATATTATATATTTGCAAAATTCGAGAAAATCAGCCGATGGCTTCAGTGAATGCTTATGAATTTTGAGAATATTCTTAATAGTGTATCATTTATATTTTGCTCGAAGAAATTTTATAGAAAGTAATGTGAATTATCTTCTTTATGTTCATTAATCATTATCGTTTTTAAGCTTTTGACAACAAACATATTGTTTCCGCAATCAATTTAAAGACATGAAGTTCAACTGATCTGCAAGAAAATCATCCTGTCGTGTTATGATTCATTAAATACGTCTCTTTTCAATCAGCAGTAAAATTAAATAAGCATATATCCAATTATTGATAGTTTGCATCGGTTAAACTTTTGCTGTGAAACTATTTGAATATGTTTCATCGTGTAGTTACTAATATCAATAAAAAAAAATTAAATTAGAAATATTTGGGTCAGTCATACTTAGAAAAGAATATAGTTAAAATGAGTTAGTGTTTGATAAATCGTTGGAAATGTTGAGCCATTGTATTCAGGATGATATCAAAATCTATTAATATCCTTTGGTAACTCCGCAATAGGTGAAATTCAAGGTTTAACTCAATATCCGATATCTGTTCCTGAATATTTTACTCGAGGGGAATCAATCCTGTAAATATGGCGTGGTATAGGGTCTCGAAAATACGTTTCTTCGTTTCCCTCTTAAAAGCAAACAAAACATTATTGATGCTATTTATTCGAATTTTTTTGTAAAATCAATTTTTTAATAAAACTACTACTGTCGTCGATATGGAATTGTTAAATGCGATCCATATTTAATACCGACTTATTGATCTATCATAAAATCATCACTACTATTATTATGAATGATCGTTTATTATGAGTGAATGCTGTAACGTACACATTATATATTACTATTTTCTTTTACTCTTCTCGTCATAAAGAGTATTGAGACTAATATACATTCAAATCTAATTTAACTGAATCAACTAAAATATTTTACACGACGCATATATTCTAGATTTCAGATCGACCATTTGTGCTTGAGAGAATTATTTGATAATATTTATTTTTGTTATAATTTTCATGACCTAGATAGAGAGAAGCGGCACTGATGCTTTCTATGATTTTCTCCAGTCTCTTTTCTTTTCGGCAAACCGGTGATTAGTCGGGATCATTCAGAAGAGAGACTTCACTAAAGTCAGGCAAGATCCTAGATGGTGCTGTTTAAAAGTAACGCGTTTAGTCTGTTACCAAGAAAAGGAAGCAGTTTACATGTAATAAATTTCACTTGTAAGACTGGTTGATATGTGGGTATCATGCAATACTGGCTCAAAATGCTGCGCAGCAAGATCAAAACGGGAATTAGAAGTTTCGAAGTGAGCTCCTTAACTGATATACTTACCTGCATTCATTTTGGTTTTAACTTGATAACAGATTTTATTAAATTTTCATTCTTATAGCTAGAGATTTTAATTTTATTTACTGGGAATTTAGGCAATGCTAGTGATAAGAATTCAGGTGAAACTCAAGAATATATTGTGTTCAAATTACTTGTACTTAAAAGTTAAATTACTTTAACTACTTGCAATTAAAGTTAAATGTGCTTTTGTTAGTAAAGCAATTATAGAAAAGCATTTAGTTTTCTAAATCAATGGTTCATATAGTTCGGCATAAATATAATTTCAAAAAAGTAAAATTCAAAATTTCTTAGGTGTTTTTTAGCAGGAAATATTTATATCTTTCTGTAATGAAAGATATTTGGATATGTCTATGTAAAAAAAGGGACCCTGCTAAATTCTGGAATTTAGGAATGTTCAAAATCAACAGAAGGTTACCTGCTGAAAAAATACAATGTTTAGCAACAAAGCACGCTTCGTACATAACACGCAGCAAATCCATAAACAATAGCTATTTGACCATCTCTCCTCGAAACTGTCCTCTTGAATTCAACTCGTAACCCGTCTCTCTTACAAAAATTGCGCTGTTTTTATCACACCTACAATCTACATTCGCTTCTAGACTTATGCGCGTCAAACTTTTTCCTGCCTTACAACATGCGGCTCCCACTTGTATGGATATATCACAAACAGAGAAAAACGGAAACATACAAACACACAGACACGATATTGCACTCTTTCAAATACTATATGCATATCAAGCAAGAACAAGTCAATAAACACAAAATCCTATCTTCTTCTTTTGTTTCTATTTTATGGTATATCGTTTAACGAAATTAAACATATCTTCTTTCAGCTTTCGATTCATTATGCAGATTAAATATAAGTGTAGACTTAAGTATCTCTTTTTCGTCCCATCATACCATCATATAGATACACATACGCGCTCCCACAGAAATATATACATAGAGAGAGAGTCAGATATATGTATATATATATATATATATATATATATATATATAAGAAAATAGTAAAGAGTAAAAAAACGACAGAAGGCTTAAATGTTAAAAAATATATATATTTGCGTCAAAATGTCTGGAGAATATTGGAAAAATTTTTTTTCCTTTCCTTAAAATGACATAATTTTATACTTTTTAAAGAAATACCGGTCTTTACTATTTTCTTATATATTCACCCACGTGCTTTACCAAACAAACTTTCTTATATATATATATATATATATATATATATATATTATATATATATATATGCATGTATGCATGTACAGGGGTTGGAAAAAATAATGGAAACACCTTAAAATTGCAAACAAATTTATTTTAATATGGAGTAGAACAACCTTTAGCAGTAATTACAGCTTGAATTCTACGAGTTATGGTGTCGCACAGAGCTTGAGCTGTTTTCAAAGGAATTTTTGTCTATTCTTCAGCTAAAACAGTCTCCAGTTCTTGTAGTGATGATGGTGGAGGATATCGATTCTTTACTTGTTTTTCTAAAATGCACCATAAATGTTCAATAATATTGAGATCTGGGGACTGTGGTGGCCAGATTAGATGTCCAACTTCATATGAATGTTCCTCGTTCCATTCAGTAACAACTTTAGCTGTGTGAAGTGTGAACTGGTACATTATCATCCCCAAAGATCGTGTTTCCCTCCAGAACCGGTTATGCAACCAATAGGATGAATTTGATCAGATAAAATGCTAGATCATCACAGATCCTCCTACATCTTCACCTATTGGAAGAATGCAATCTGGGTCAAATGCTTCTTTTGGCTGTCTTCACACGTATACTCCAGCGTGTGGTCGGAAATAAGGTAAAGGATGACTCGTCCGAGAAAATACCATTCTTCCAGTGCTCTAGGGATCAATTCTGTAGGTTTTTACTACACTCTAAACACTTTGCAACGTTTGTTTTTGAAAGTTGTTTTGAAAGTAGATTAAATTGTGTGCAATTTATTTGCTGAATTTTAGATGAAATAGGAAAAAATTATGAAAATATTCCAATAAATTTCTGTGGCATTGCATCACCTTCGATCTGCTAGGTTATAGGGTGATGCAAAATTTCTATGTGATGACGCAATTCTTACAATATTTTCCATCATCTTTCAGGAGAGTATAAATATGTGAATTATCAATATCTTTATATATTTCAGTTGTACTTTCCAATATACATAGACGTGAAAACTTGAATGAAGACCAAATATCGAAAGGGCTATTGGAATTGGATGAAGAATTGGAAGAATATTGTATTGATTCTTTCTATTGCACTGAAAATGATGGTGAAAGTGATTGCGTGCTAGACAGTTTAAGTTCTGTGTCATGAGATGATGAAGATACTCAAAAACAATTATCTGCTAGCCACCCAATTATGAATGAGCAATATGTTTCTAGAAACAGACAAGAAGTTTGGCATTCTAATCCTCTTACTCAAACAGCAGTAAGAACTTCATCTTGCAATATTATGCGCCAAAAATGTAGGCCGTCCCGTTTTGCTAAATGATCTAGCGGTAGCATTTTAACATGTTTTACTATCTTTATGCGCCAGAACCTTCTTGAAGTAATTCGTAAATGGACAAATGTTGAAAGTCAGGTTGTTCACAAAGATAAATGGAAGGAGATTGATCACTCTGAGCTAAAGAAATTTATTGGACTGATTATTTCTATATGTGTTTATAAATCTAAACATGAAAATGTCACACAGTTAGGGAGCCAAGAAGATGGCCGCCCAGTACTCAACAAAATTATAATCCGTGGAAGATTTCAACAGATTTTACAAGTATTGTGCTTTGATGATGCTAGTGCAAGACGAAAAACGAGAAGTGATCATAAATTGGAGTCCATAAGAGAAGTATTTAAAATGTGGGCAATATGCAACAGTGAAACATCTTAAGCCTGGAAAATGCAAATCTACTCTGGAAAAGACACAGTAAAAGGGAGAAAGACAAATCAAGTTTCAAGAGTTGTTGAAAACCTAGTAAAAGAACTTGAAAATATTGGTCGCAATGTAACTTATGACAATTCATTTACAAGTCTAGGATTGGCTCGAAAGCTGCTTAGCAAGAAAACTACTTTAGTTGGAACAATTAGAAAGAACAGAGTTGAACTTACAAGTGCTTTCACAAGTGGAAAAATTGTTGTCAACAGCACAATATTTGGATTTCAAAAAAGGATTTTATGATCCTGTCTTGTTGTTCCAAGAAAATTATGTAGTCATATTTATGCGTACAAAGCACTCTCAGTCTTCAATTGATTCAAAAATTGTTGAAAAGAAACCTGGAGTTATTACGTTACAACAAATCAAAAGGAGGAATAGATACCTTAGATAAGATGGTAAGGACATACACTTGCGAAAGAATGACTCAACTATGGTCTATGGTTATATTCTACAACATGATTGATATAAGTGCTTTTATAATTGCTAAACAGCTTCAATTGCTAAGTTTCAAGAAGACAGTGCCTAGTTCAGCTAGGAATGGAACTTGCTGGAGTTAATGCTAAACAAGAACATGACAGCAGGAGTGGCTGTGTGGTACGTAGCTTGCTTACCAACCACATGGTTCCGGGTTCATCCCACTGCGTGGCACATTGGGCAAGTGTCTTCTACTATAGCCTGGGCCGACTAAAGGCTTGTGAGTGGATTTAGTAGACGGTATATATAATATTTGTGTGTCTGTGTTTGTGTGTCTGTGTTTGTACCCCCCCTCGACATCGCTTGACAACCGATGCTGGTGTGTTTACATCCCGTAACTTAGCGGTTCGGCAAAAGAGACCGATAAAATAAGTACTAGGCTTACAAAGAATAAGTCCTGGGGTCTATTTGCTCGACTAAAGGCGGTACTCCAGCATGGCCGCAGTCAAATGACTGCAACATTTAAAAGAGTAAAGAGAGTAAACAATCTTCTTGTCCCGTTAACATTTCTCAACCAAACAAGATTCTTCAGCCAAAGCAAAATGGATGTTCTTTGTGTAGCCTCAAAAAAGACAGGAAAACTAACTCGTACTACATGTAAGAATTGTAATATCCATGTCTGCATTCACTGCTATGAGGAGCTGTGATTCTGTACTTTTGTAATTTTTTTAGTTCATAAAATATTCTGTAAGCTGTATTTTTTTCTAATGAAAATTTGTGAGAAACAGTGATTCTTCATTCACCTGGTAGCATATATAATGTAGCTAAGAAATAGTGGTAGAGTGAATAAAATTTAATTAAAAGAAAAATACTGGGCCCTTTAGACCAAGTTGGTAATTAGTGACATACATTTTCTCTGGTATCCCAAGGGTTAAGCAACACTAACGATAAATAAAAAAAAACATAAACAAGCTTTTGACGGTTTTAGAGATATTTCAAAATTATGATGCTAGGTGTTTCCATTATTTTGTCCTACCCCTGTATGTATAAATATATTCTTTTACTGGTTTCAGTCATTTGATTGCGGCTATGCTGGAACACTGGTTCTTTTAGTCTAAGAGATCGACTCCAAGTCTTATTTCTTAAGTCTAGTACTTATTCTATCGGTCGTTTTTGCCGAGCCATTAGTTTACGGGGCGTAAACACACCAACACCGGTTGTCAAGCAGTGATGGGGATAGGGGGGACAACACACACAGAAACACACACGTACAAACACACACACATACACACACATATACGATAGGCTTGTTTCAGTTTCTGTCTACCAAATCCACTAAGGAGGCTTTGGTCGGTGCATGGCTATAGTAGAAGACACTAGCCCAAGGTGGCACGCACTGGGACTAAATCCGGAGCCATGTGGCTGGGAAGAAAGCTGCTTACCATACAGCCACAACTGCAACAATATGCATATATGTATATATATATACATATATATGTATGTGTGTGTCTGTATATGTATATCGCATGGTCAGAAGGTTTGAGGTACGTAGCATTTGATAAATCTATGATAAATCTTTTTCAATGGAAAGCTGTGCTGAAGAAGGATGTGAAATATATATGCAATGTATATGAAATATATATTCAATATGTTTATAATCCAGAAACATGATGTTCACAGATAACCACCAGACTTCGTTTTCGTTATCTATTCCTTCTGTTTTGCATATGTGAATTACAGGGTTTGTCGTACCTGGAGTCCAACTTTGATAGAAATAAGCATTCTTGACTGCTATTTCTATTTTTTCGGTATGCGGTCAAGCAACCTGTTTGCCTGTCCCTTTTTCTTATATACAATATATATACTGAACTTTACAGAAGTTCCTGCCGGTAATCGGCTATATTTACATACCGAATTCTACCAGTAAATAATTGGGGTTTTTTTAAAAGCCTTTATAGAAATTATTTACTCTTATTATTATATTACTATTTGGATTTTTCACTCCATTATGACAACCCAATAGTTCCCAATCTTATGGAACTATTTTTGTAGTGCGCATGGCAAAATTTTGGAGGGAAGATTTACGAATTCAAACGTCTATGTAGGTTTAGCTTTTGCTCACTTTCTTCAAATATTTTGATGTCGCATGGTCAGAAGGTTTGAGGTACGTAGCATTTGATAAATCTATGATAAATCTTTTTCAATGGAAAGCTGTGCTGAAGAAGGATGTGAAATATATATGCAATGTATATGAAATATATATAAAAAATATATATGAAATATATATTCAATATGTTTATAATCCAGAAACATGATGTTCACAGATAACCACCAGACTTCGTTTTCGTTATCTATTCCTTCTGTTTTGCATATGTGAATTACAGGGTTTGTCGTACCTGGAGTCCAACTTTGATAGAAATAAGCATTCTTGACTGCTATTTCTATTTTTTCGGTATGCGGTCAAGCAACCTGTTTGCCTGTCCCTTTTTCTTATATACAATATATATACTGAACTTTACAGAAGTTCCTGCCGGTAATCGGCTATATTTACATACCGAATTCTACCAGTAAATAATTGGGTTTTTTTAAAAGCCTTTATAGAAATTATTTACTCTTATTATTATATATATATATATATATATATATATATATGTGTGTGTGTGTGTGTGTGTTTGTGTGTGTGTATATATATATATATATATATATATATATATATATATATGATGGTGGTCTCCGGTATTCCTGGATAGGAGGTATTATGCAATTCCTTACTGAAGAAGCAGCACAAATGATTAGTTTATAGAGCTGAAGTATATGTGCTGTACATTAGTTCCCTCTGTCAAATCGTCTGAACAGGTACACAGTGTACCGCGCATAAGGTATCGAAGTCGTTGTAGAGCAGAGCGACATGAAACGTGTTTGCACGAAGTACCTCCAGGTCCAGAAGATGAAATCACGATCTCATGCTTGCAGCATCCTAAAACACTCGGCCATATGCCATCATTTTCTTATATCCAAAACAATAAGTTACTTGCACGTAGTGTTTTTGCTGCAAGATATTTGCATATCTAATACGTCTGTAACTAAAATGTTTTGAAAAGTCAGCTCAAAGCATAATCTTATATTTGTGTTTTGTTTCTGTTCAAGTGAACTGGGTTCAGTTTGTCTAACGATTCCTCAATGATAAGCATGCCTACGCGAATACTTTACACATATATTCCGTTTAATTCATAGACACAAATACAAGCGCGTGCATATGTCTGTTTTCCCTTTCACATATATGTATTTCTATGCGTATCTATACTATATAAATGTATAAATATAATAAAAATCATTTACATATGTCAGCATTTATTTTTAAACGTATATATACATCCGTACATTCTTATATAAATGTTTTATTTTTTACTTGCTTCAGTCATTGAACTGCGACCATGCTGGGTTACCACTTTGAAGGGTTTGGTCGAATGAATCGACAGGTACTAAGTCTAATTCCAAATATTCGAGGACTTAGACAATACAACATCGGCTGTCAAGCAGAGGTGGTGGACACCCTCTCCCATGTATATATATATATATATATATATATATATATATATATAATATATATATATATATATTCACAGGGGTCGGACAAAATAATAGAAACACCTAGCATCATAGCATCATCATTTTCAAATATCTATAAAACCGACATAATCTTGTTTATATTTATGCTTTTTAATGTCTTATTAGCGTTGTTTAATATGCTTTGCTAAAGTTCATTTCAGATATCACCAGAAAAAGGTTTATTAAAACTTTGTATATTCTGAATCTACATGACATAACACATATTCGTAGAAAACTTTCATTCAAAAAATATCCATTTTTCTGAAAGCTATGATCATCCAAATTCGGGGTGGAGCGGGCAGAAATCTGTAGTTATGCCGCATGTAATATTTAATTGTTCTACTATTCAGTTGTAATATAGCGTAATAGTAAAGAGCTCACTGTGTGTCGATAGAATGGTTGTATACTGTCAATCTAACAAGAACGTGACAGTAGGGGGTACACCACCGCTGTATAGCCCTAGGAGCATCGAACGCCTCCTGATAGCTTTGACACATTTTTTCCCTGTGTCCTTATATACATATACGAAGGGGAGACAATCTCTCTACGAGAGATTTAGAAATTCAATATTTCTTATTCACTGTATATCGTTTTCTAACAATTGTCATTGACTAAAATGTATTGTCTAAATAATTTACAATCCATAATTATCCTTAAGGAATTATTCTTTACAACGTTCGCTTCGACCTGTCCTGCAATTGTTGTTTATGCATTCGACTCTGTTCAACAAGTGTTGCATCTATTTTGCAGTCTGGGTCTCATCAGGTACATCCATAGATAACTTTGTGTCACATTAAATATCTTGAATGCCGGCTGCCATGTTGTTATAAGACGGGCATATAACAACATGGTAGCCGACACTCTAGATCTTTAGTGAGACACAACTGCATCAATGAATGTACCTGACGAGACCCAGACTGCAAAATAGACGCAACACTTGTTGAACAGAGTCGAACACAAAGGAATATAGCAGAACGGGTCGAAACGAACGTTGTATAAAATAAGGTTTAATACCAAATCCATCTTGACCCATTGGTGTATGTTCTTAGTTTTAGGTATGTATCCAACAAAGAGTTAAGTAAAAACCATATCGAACTGAAAGAATCGTTTAATACAGCAAATTTCATATTAGTTTTTATGTTATATTTCTGTATGTAACATTATATACCCAAAGAATAAATTGTGACACACAATGTCTGAATATACAATAATTTTTGTGAATTTCTTATCTAATTTAGTGGGATGTCAGGCAAATTCTTTTTATTATAGTAAATACACGCTCAGTCGCAAAAGTCTTTAAGTCTGATAGATTTCCAGCTCTACTGATAACAACATACAACTGACTGTGTGTGGACACCTTAGTAGTATTGTAAAGAAGTTAACTGTTAAGTTGAACAGAAATAGAAAATAGATATATATTTAGGTTTTGAAAAACAAGACAAATTCGTCATTTTCGTTCCAATTTTTACTGATGTTTTCAAAAGAATTATATTCGTATTTTCCAAAATTGTAGCATGATAACTTGAGTAAAAAGCGTGCATTTGTCTTTGTGAGTGCTTGTCTAGGTGTATATGTAAATGCATCAATACATATATTGAGATAGACTGACAGGCAGGGGGAAGCAGCCTGTGAGATAGAGGTAAAAACAATGACAGAATGCTGACGCTGCCTTGCTTGCTAAACTTTGCAAAAATTATACGTTATTCATTCATGGAAAACTTATTGATTATAAAAGGAATACAAAAGTGACTAAGAAAATAATCATTCATCTGTTTACTGAAATAATGGATTAGAGGAAACTGAAGTGGATAGCATTTGTAAGTCGTAGAGGCTGGTAATGTATTAGGTGAGAGATAGAGGTATAAAGAGTGATAGATTAATGCATGCCATTTCTAATTATGCAGAAGGTCATTTATGAATATTTAATACAGAACAAAAAATATTTATTCGTAGGTTTTCTTAGGAAAAATTATGACGGGAGATTCATAATTTCCTGTGTAATTTGCAAAAGAATGGAGTTCTTTTTTTGAGAAATATATGTTTGAGTGTACATACATATATACATGCATGTATATATATATATATATATATATATATATATATATATATTATATATATATATATATATATGTGTGTGTGTGTGTGTGTTTCTTTATTAGCTACACAGGGCTGCACACAGATTACAAAGTAGAGCTTTTCTTTTTGGGGAGAAAAAAGGGGGGGTAGGTTTTCGATCAATAGGGATCGTGTATCACAGAAATGTCATGATGTAAAGTGTAAAGGGGGAAGCAGATAAGTTTTATCCGTGGAAAGAAAAGCCTACGGAAAAAACCACGGTAACCTCGGACAATAATGTCACATGTTAACACATTTGTTTGCAAGTAAGTAACACTCTGTTTTAATTTTTTTCGGGTTCATAGGATTATGCTCAAGGTGGCTTCGTCAGTCATACGTGCCATCCTTGTTACATTCACCCATCTATTTTTTGAAACAGTCGCTAGACAAAACTTGCCTCTCAACTCTCACTTGCCTTTTCAAGTGATACTTGAAGAAGTTGATGAGAGATTGACCAGAGCGGAAAGTGTTTGTCTCCAATCCTTTCAGATGCGTCCACCAGATACATTCTTTCGCCATAGCCACAAGAATGATGAAAATAGCTCTTCCCTCCCGTTTGAAGGAAGGAGGCGTGACAATATTGTCGATAGACTCGGCTGATAAACCGACTCGTCCCACACGTGACAGGAGTCGTTCGATATAAGCCCACAGGTCGGAAATTGTTGGACATTGCACGAGTGCATGCAGAATGGTTTCGTCGCTCTGACCGCTTCTCGGGCAGGTCGGCCCCGTGTTTCTCGAGCCGTGTCTATAGAGCTTATCCCGAATGGGTAGCGCTTCTCGATAGCACTGCCAGGCCAGGGATCTCTGGAAGTTGTCCATGGTTCCTGGCCCGAAAGTCGTCCTGAACAGGTGGGTCAGGTATTCCTCGTCGACGTCCAGGTTCGCTCCGAGCTAGCCGTCGTACCTCCCCTCCACTAATCTCATATATATATATATATATAAATTATCGCTGTTTGATTTATAGTCAATCACCTGTCATCGACGACTAAGTAGGGAACACGATCAATGTATTCCTCGGTGGTAGGAGTTGCAGGACGTCCAGCTTTGGATCATTATTAAGACTCTCCCTTCCCCTCCTAAATTCAGCTGCTCGCATTTGATGAGAACTGGAGGGTCTTCCTATAATGTAGTAACCAATTTGGCATGAATGTCCTTGTGGACTAAACCATTTTCTGCAGGTACCTGATAACTGCACGCTGCCAAAGTGAGTTCATTTTCAAAAGAAGTGCCTACAAGTCACATTTGAAGTTGTCTCTGGACAGCCTGATGTTAGTTTACCTGGAAAGAAATAATGCAGTTGTTAAAAAGAAGATATGAAATTAATGCATGCAAAGTTTTACATCTCTAGTCTCAGGAACTTTTTCAGCCCACCCTCGTATACATAGTACGTATATACATTTATGCAACATATACAGACATATGCAGAGAGCCAAAAAGGGGAGAAATTCCACACCAAATAACTGTTAGTTACAGAAAAAACGGTTTAAAAATATATTATTGATTTCATAGTTGTCAGAGAAGATAATACATCTCGCGTAATTATGAAAACTTCAATGAAATTTTTACACCTGGGAAGTTGCATAAATTCATTGGAATTTAACATACATTCAGCGATATTGTGGAACTGTGTCAGTGACAAGATCTCAAAAGTGCAAGGTGATATTTGGTAATTGATAAGAATACTGACATTTTAATTACTCTTCGTTCTAATACGGAGAAACGGTGTACGTGAGAGATTTTTGTGTATAGTTAATTGACAAAAATGACTTTCCCACAGAAAAATGTGTGCGTGTATAAATGTTTGTTCATATATGTATGTGAGCATGTGTATACATGTATATATATATATATAATATATATATATATATATATATATATATATAATATATATATATATATATATATATATATACATATACATATACACATACATATAGATATATATGCGCGTACGTGTGTGTGTGTGTCTATATATATATACTTATATATGTATATATATATATACATGTATATATATATATATATATATATGTGTATGTATATATATATATATATATATATGCCGTTTTTTTCACATTAGTAAATCAATGCATGCACATTTACGGTAACACAACTGTAACTAATTTAGGTCAAATTTGAATTACGATGCCAATGAATCGATGCCTGATTTTCACAGAACAGCGTTTGATGCAGAGTGACTTAGACAATTAAAAGGAAAGAGAGGGTGAGAGACAGAGAGACAGAGAGACAGAGACAGTGACAGTAAGCTAAGCAAAGACACAGATGTTGAGAGAGATAGAGAGAGAGAGAGAGCGAGAGAGAGAAGCAGACAGAGAAGCAGACTGAGACAAAGACGAAAATATAAAGTGAGAGAAGGTAAAAGATAACCAGAAAATGGATGGAAAAACGTGTCTAAATGTAAGGTATTTATGGACGAAAAGAAGAGTCGTGTGTAATGGATAAAAGAAATAAGAGATGCACGTTATTGTATAACAGAACACTAGACACATTCATCCGCACAAAAGAGAGAATTTCCTGATACTGAAGCTAGTTGCACATTAAGGAATTTTGATTAACTATGAATTGATTTAAGATTATTGATGGGGAGATATAAACGCGTGAATGGATGGTTATAAAGAAAAGACTAGAGAGAGAGAGGGAGAGTGATAAAGTGATAAATAGGTAAATAGATACACAGCTCGATGGTCAGAGAGCAAAAAAGACGTATCTATCTATCTATCTATCTATCTATCTATCTATCTATCTATCTATCTATCTATCTATCTATCTATCTATCTATCTATCTATCTATCTATCTATATATCTATCTCTCCCTGTATATATATATATATATATATTATATATATATATATATATATATAATATCGCACGCATCAATAGGCTTAAAGACGCACCTACACAACCCGCAATCCCAACAGGCAACTGGCGAGACCCCACCACTTGTCCTCTAGGAGGATCCTGTCTCGTAAAGGCTGCATTATACAGAGCTACGCTTACACCGTCTGATGGTATGACTAGCCAATGTCTTCGAGGGAAGATACTTGCATTTATTTAGATTCAAAGACAGAGAGAACTCCACTTCTCTGCTGCGCTTTCTCTGGAGACTTCGTGACCTTCGAGACGAAACACATCAATTGGATATGGTCACCCATGTACATGTGCACCCGTGCATGTGCATTTAGGTATACGTGCACATTTGTGTGGGCGAGCGCTTGTGCGTGTGCTCCTGTGCATATGTAGATGGAGATGAAGGTGTTCACGCATGTGTGTGCCCGTATGTGTATATGTGTGTGTGCGTGCATGTGTATGTGTGCGTGTCTATCAATTTAGATCAGTCGAAAGCATTTAATAGGATCGACCACCACAATTTAGAAGCTGTTCTCGTGGTAGCAAGTTTCGGTTTTTAGAGGCTGGATCGCTGCACTGTACAGCGACATCTGTTCCAAGGTCAAGGTATATGGCCACATATCGGAATCGTTTAGCGTCGCTCGTTCGGTCAGTCAAGGATGTTTATTCTTACCTCTTCTGTACAAACTGACTCTCGCGCCATTGCTGCAGAAGCTGAATTTTTGAATGAGCATCGGGCGTGATCTAGGATGCAGAACGTTCTTGTCGCTTTACGCAGACGACGTAATAGTAATCGAGATGGTCGGTGCTGCTCTAAGGGAGTACGAAGCGGTGACAGGAGCAACTAGAAGTCGGTGGGTCTGCAGTCGGTACCTAGAGAAGCAGATCCATGCTACGTATTTGTTGTCCACTTAATGTAGCATGGTTTTCCTATATACATTTATATATACATAGATGCATACTCTCACACATTCTTTCACACACATATATATATATGTGTATGTATACACGTATATATATATATATATATGGCATTTCAAAATGTAACCACATGCTATATTCTTCCCCCGTCTTCCCTATTATTGCACTTTACTCTGTTTCTGAAGAAGCCCGTTACTCGAAACGTTAAACCATCTCCCTTTCCTTCCCTGAGCGTTTGCTAATACTTTAAATGTACCACGTCTTCACATTGTTGTTTATTGTGTTGGTTGTTCTTCTTTTGGGGTATTTATCATATATATATATATATATATATATATATACATATATATATATGGCGAGAGAGAGAGGGGGAAGTCCATAGCATATTAACCCAATGCATAACTATCATGACTTCTCGATTTCGTGCGATAAGCGTACATGCTGAGTGAGTGTTATTGCACACACACATACACACACATAAGCACATCCACACACACACACATAAGCACATCCACATATACATACACATACACGTACAAAAACACACATACAGTGGCATCGATATCGATATCGATAGATAAATCAAAATAGGTGAAATGACCTACATAATACTTCCGCTTTTCTCATCTCTAGTATCTTATTTCAAGTTCATGACTTGTCCCAACACACGTCGTTGCCTTCCCTTTACCACTTAGCACCAATTTGTATCATAAAGAATAAAACTGACTTCATTTCGCTACCTATCACTAAAGCCTTATGTTTCATTTACTTTCTCCTAAACCACAGCTATATGCACGTGTAAGTAGGTACGTCTATATGTATGTCATTATTCAGTTTTATTTCAACACATGCTCATATATACTTAAGTGATACACTTCTGGGAAGTTTTATAGATTTTTACAGTTCCAGTGGTAGATTGGATCTGTAGTCTTCGAAACAGCTTTTTCCTTTCTGGTTTGAGAAGCCTTATTTCACAAGATTGGTATTTAGGCAACGTGTTATATACCTCACTGTGTTTATGTATGCATGTATGTATGCATATATGTATATATATATATTATATATATATATATATATATATATATAATATATATATATATATATATATATATATATATATATATGAATAAATGAAAGAATGGAGTCGAACGAAGATGTTACAAAATTCCTTTACTCTCGACATATGTTTCGAAGACAACATCATTTCACTCCAAAGGAATAAAGGGTGCATTATGCAATCTTCTTCTCAGGAAACAAAGGGAGCCTCTCTCGACTACAAGACAAACAAAAATTTCGATGACTGCCTACATGGTAAACAAAACGAGTGTTTTTTAAAAATACCGTTAGAAGAATTGACGTCAAAGATAGATAGTAGGAAGATGAGAAGATTGCATAATGCACCCTTTATTCCTTTGGAATGTAAACATGTTGTCTTCGAAACATATGTCGATAGTAAAGGAATTTTGTTAACATCTTCGTTCGACTCCATTCTTTCATTTTCATTTATCATATACAACACACAAATTTTCTGCACATGAACCCGGAGTTTCTACCCTTGACAGGTCGCTTCAACCGTGTTTCTGACGTGAATTTGCTACCTCAGGTTTCGGTTAAACGAAATGTTCCATGTTGACGATAAACATAGGATATTTCATTCATCTATTTAAAAATATATATATATATATATATTATATTATATATATAAATATAATATATACATGTATATATATATATATACACACACACCACACACATATATAGATATATATTATATATATATTATATATAATATATATATAGGAGTGGCTGTGTGGTAGTAGCTGCTAACCAACCACATGGTTCGGGGTTCAGTCCCACTGCGTGACATCTTGGGCAAGTGTCTTCTGCTATAGCCCGGGCCGACCAATGCCTTGTGAGTGGATTTGGTAGACGGAAACTGAAAGAAGCCTGTCGTATATATGTATATATATATATAAGTGTGTGTGTATGTTTGTATCTCTGTGTTAGTCCCCCTAGCATTGCTTGACAACCGATGCTGGTGTGTTTACGTCCCCGTCACTTACCGGTTCGGCAAAAGAGACCGATAGAATAAGTACTAGGCTTACAAAGAATAAGTCCCGGGGTCGATATGCTCGACTAAAGGCGGTGCTCTAGCATGGCCGCAGTCAAATGACTGAAACAAGTAAAAGACTAAAAGAGAGTAAAAGAGTAATAATAATTTTACTTATAATAAACTCTATTATCAAACTAGAAACTTAAAACTTAACAATTATGATTATATCAAAATCGATTATAATGTTAAATATTAATTTTAATTTATAAGGTAGGAAACCCACCAATAGTCTAAAATCAGTAATAGTCTATATCTAATTACATAAATATAAAAAAAATGACTATTATATATAAATTATCAATGAAAATATATAAATGTATTATAATTAAGATCTAAAATCATCTCTATAAATAAATATATATGCACATATAATAAAAACCTAATAAATTAATTTTTCATATTTAAAGATGAAATAGCTAATTTCAAAAATACAAACAACACAAACTTAAACGAACTTGTGGAAATCTTATGTAAAATACTTATAGAAATAATCAATTCGTAGTTATATAATATCGAATAATTACTATAAATACTATAAATATAATTATCAATGGGAATAACTAGCGAATATCAATTTAAAAAGACAATAACTAAGTTATGCTATTAAGTTAGACATGGCCTGGACCAATCTTTAGTCGAAACATATCTAAGTTTATCAAAGTTTATCTAATTTTAATTATAAGAAATTTAAAACTACAATTAATACTATTAATACATGTATATACAAAAGCCTAACTTTAGTCACCTCATATACTTACTATCAGACAACAAATCTATCGCTAAGTAGTATCTTACGAATAAACTTAAATTTAATATCTAATAATATAGAAAATTACGATAATTAGATCATTACATAAACAACGATATTTATACAAGGAAAATATTATTACACCAAAGACTTATAAAATATAAAAATTTACAATTTAAAGATCTTAAATATAAATAAATACTTATCTTAGCGAGGTTTTCTAATGTATATATACATATATATATACATATATATACATATATACATATATACATATAAACATAAACTCACATATATATTTACTCGCAGGTACACGCTTGCATACACACGTACATACATACATACATACATACATACACACACATACATACATACATATATATATATATATATATATATATATTCTGCGTGTGTGTATATGTGTGTGTGTGTGATGGAATTAGTGGAATTGAGAGGTTCCTGAGAGCTTTGTTATACAGTCACAATTGCGTTGGGTTAGCCATGTCGTCAGAATGAGTAGCAAAAGAATACCCAAAGTCCTCATGTACATTCAGCTTGAGAGTGGGTACAGGAATGTTGGTCGACCACGTCTCAGATATAAGCACAAGCTGAAGCATAACCGCTTAGAGATGAAGATAGCGCAGAACAACTTTGAGCGAAAAACCTGGGTACGAACAAAATGGAGAAAGTTGCAGAAAAATGTTATTAAAAATGTTGTTGCCACCAGTATTAACAGGTTTCAGGGTGCAAAGCAAAGGAGAAAAGCGGCTGCAAATATACCACCTACACTGACGTGTAATCCTCATACTTGCAACACATGTGACCTTCTTTGCACATCATTGGCAGGACTGAAATGACACATTCCACATAAGCATTGTGACTGACAAAGAAAGGGCATGTTGTCGGAGCCTATACGACGAAACCGACGGGAGAGTCCATCATACATACGAACAAACATACATACATACATACAGACACACATACATACATACATACATACATACATATATATATACATATATATATATATATATATATATACACACACTACATATATATATATGTGTGTGTATAACATACACATATGTAAACAATATATGCAATGGCGTTTAATTCTTCCACGTAACCAATTTCCTGTTATTTGGCCAGGAATCTCTCTGACTCCTGTAACAGGATATATTTTTAGTCAAAATAATTAATTCGGCTCTACTATGGTGATGTCGTCGCTCTTACCTACCGCGTTCTTTAGTACCAAATTATGTATACTTGTAGCACTTGAGAGACGTTCTTGTACTTTAAACGAGCCTACACTGCTGCACGAAATGAAAAGGGAAGGCCTCAGGAATGTTCGATCTTAAAAAAGAATCCGTATTAAGCAAGAATTCTTTCCATCAGGCAACATATCAAGACATATTGGTGCCTAGGTCCATGATTAATTTAGTTGTTTCACTAGAAAAAATTGACTCAGCGCGTCTATATACAGCCAAGTCAATTTCATTAATCATCAGAGGAAACGAAAGAAAAAAAAACAAAACAGAAAATAACGGAAAAACTTATGACAAACATTTTGAATCTTCTAAAGATATAACAAATTCAATAACCACGCGAATAGCTTTCAATAATAAACGGAAAGCTAATTTAAAATCACTAGACATCAGTTCGTCTCTGGCGATAAAACCAACTATTCAAATGAAATTTATGGTACTACATACTGGCCTTGAGGTGATACGTTGCTACCTCTACGGTTTGATGATTCTATCATTAACAAAACCAAGGATGATCGAAATTACGTGTTCTGGTAGTCTCGGCGCTGGGGCTGTTAAGGATATTTCTCCTCCGCTAGCGATATAAACAAGAATCTATTTTGCATTCAAAGTCAATATGAGAATTTCTCTTGTACTACTACAATATACTTTGTTCAAACTGAAAAACCATATTTAAGTGGGAATAAATTTGATAAACGCATAAAAAAAAGTATTTTTAAAAAGTCTCTTCCACACAGAAAGTTTCTAAGTAAAAGCTTAGCCTTTTTAAAACACAGACCACGAAGGCGCTCCCTTCCGGTGTATCAACACATGTAGATCATAGATTTCACTTACAGAACATAATGGCAACACTATAGGAAATACAGTTAGCCAGAAAAAAATTCAACATTGTAAGCGTAGTTAATTTCAGAGATTTAATATATCAAAAATTCTTTAGATATAGATTAATTGAGTTTGATATCAATTCAACCTCTAATATGTAGATATCTGCTTCTCATTACACTAAGATTTGGTAAAAGTTTTACTATTATAACTATTACCGTCATCTATATAATATTATGATATATTATGAAGATTTATTTTGGATCAAGAAACATAGAAACGAAGCCTATGCTGCGCTAGTTAATAATTTTGGCAGAACATGAGTATCGTATCAGTTCTGCATATTTCATTGTATATACTGAGATGTAAATTAGGCATAAGACTTTAAGCTGACATGTAACTATCTTGAGATATCTTTCAAGAGATAAAGGAACATATTAGAGGGCACGATATAGATTAGTAGAGCAATCTAGAAATTACCATGTTTAGACAAATTGACATGAAGATTAAAATTAATACAAATTTAGTATTAGTATCAATAATTAATAAAAGTTTTCGATATAACGTAAAATTAGTGACGGCCGGTCACTAATAAAACTCATATACAATAGATTTAATAGAATTCAGTATATGTTAAAAGTGAATCGATGATAGAGTTAATTACACTGGAGTTACTAATGCGAGAATAAATAAAATACAAACATAACTTGTTGTTTTTTAACCCTAATTAAGATTAATTTCTCCACAAAACATAACACGGCTAATATAACATAAACACGACTAATATTAATTAAAGTTGTCTAGGTAACATAGGTACCAATATTTTAAAATCATAATAAAACGTATTCAATGCATCATCATCATCATCTGTATGAATATAAACCAAAAGATTCAGTTTTCTTTCTTCGTAAGAGCATATACAAAGAAACAAAATTTCCCTTCGCTCCAGAATAGATCTAACGATTGAAAGGAAAGGCGAGAGAGGAGTACTCCATTGAATATAACGAAGAGAAAGTGAAATTTTACAATGGAAGCAGAAGTAAGTGCAAAAGTATGGAATGAAAGAGTTGAATATTGTCACCTTTCCGGCCAATATCCAAAACCTGAGGGATGAAACTTTTTCTACTCGCTTACGTGCAAGAAACACATTCCAGTTCGGGTGTAATTCTTCCTGTAAGCGGAATAAGACTTAGGTTAAGTTAATTTATCAACATTTCTATCACCATCTTTACATTATTGTTGTTCTCTCTTGTTTCTTTTATTTCTCTCCCCTTCTTTTTCCTCACTGGCAATATTTTCTACGTGTACATTGTCAGGACTATAGCAGCGTATTTAACAAACTCTGCTACCAATGCAATCTACCACAATCCAACTAAATGCACTTGGTACTTCAAATGTTATATCCTGTACCTGCAGATTTCTGCATACTCCTTCCTCTAATCAACTGTAACTACACATCCTATTCACTACACCATCAACCTGAATTCACACGACTATCAAACAGGAACAGATGCATTTCACATAACTACAAGAGTCAAACTACAATGAGAGAGAACCCTAACGTGTGCAGTTACATCAACACTAACAGCACTTGTCCTACCGTTACTGTACACTCAAAAGAAAGAGCTACATTCTATGCCCACTTTAATTTGATTTCTATTTTTGATTTTAGATTTTGTATTGAAGATTCCAAAGCTTGTATGCAAAAATTTGATAAAGGATATCAGAAAATCATTGAGGATAATTCCACTCAACATTTTTCATTCGGTATTTGTATTTGGCATGATCCCCGAATGTGTCACATGGCGTTATTAGTAAAATACAATAGCCGATATAAAAGTTAGTTTGCTCATTGACTTCTCCAGTCACGCTTTACATCGTACACAAAGAAGTGGGAGAGAATTAAAAAATAAATGCAGAGAGTGTTAACATAAGAGTTGCAAGAGGAGTGCATATACTTAGTTTGGTGAAACGTAATGAGTAAAGAATGCTACAAACAGAGTAAAAGAGAAAGAATCCCAGAGACAGAGGAGGAGATGTAGTAAATGAAGGAATTAGAGAGAGAGGAAAAGTGAGTGAGGAATGAAAAAGCAAGAGGTCAGAAAAGGACAAAGTGTTAACATGTAGGAATAAAAGTCATAAAACAAAATAGAGGGTGTATCAGTGAGAGGGGAAAATGGGTAGCGGTAAAGAAGATCGTTAGAAAAGAGAGAGACAGAAAGAGAGGGGAAGAGAGAGAGAGAGAGAGAGGAGAGAGAGAGAGAGAGAGAGAGAGCGGAGTAGAAGGTGATTAACGTGGGCAGAGTAAGTAGTGGTAGAATGTGATAGGAAAAAGGAAGCTTAGGGGAAAAGGTGATAGGCAAGGCTATAGGCAGAGAGGGCGAATGAGTCAATTATAAACGTATGAACAGAAGAATTTAATTCTGTTGTGTCTGGGGAGAGGCATTCTCTTTTAGTGCCTTAGTATTTAACACAAAGAATCTTGCAAACCAAATCCAAAAGCGAAATAGAGTAATTTAAAGCATATCAAATTTAAGAGATTATATGAAAAACAATGAAATTAGTGTAATAAAAACGAAAATCGGCAACTGAAATGCATCTAAACTGTTGAAAGTGTAATACAATGTTTTGCATAAGTCTCTATAAAGAAAATATGTAGAGACAAATAAAACAAAAATAAAAATATATTCGCTTCAAATGGAAACAAAGAAACATTTTCGTGTTAGATAAGTTAGAAAACAGTCATACTCAGAAATGTATGTTTGTAAATATAGACGCACGATTATATACAGATACACCATAGCAAATGCGCTGCGTGCACATACACGTACTAACACACACACACACACACACACACACACACACACACACACACACATATATATATATATATATATATATATATATATAATACATGTACGCATACATTCACACAAATATACATGTATATATGCATCCTCTTACAGATAGGCGAACACATACTATCTCTCTCTCTCTCTCTCTTTCTCTCTCTCACACACACACAGACATATATATACGGGGTGGAGATGGATTTCCATGGGGCCTTCAAGAAGTGACTGGAACGCTACAACAAGTGCACTGAAGTTCGAAGTTCTATTTTAAAGAAAACTAGGGTTTTGTATTAATATATGTCTGTCCCGAAATGATTTTTAAACATCTGGAAGGCACATTGTACTCTCAAATAAATTTAATAAATATAGGTTTCAAATTGTTGCAAAATACCAGCAACTGTGGAATGAAAGACATTTGAACCCAGAACTTCGCTAAGCATTTTGTTCGGCCTGCAATATATTTTGGAAGCTCGCCGTCTCTAAAGAAAAAATGTTAATAAATATTGATTTTTTAAAAAATTAAATTTAAATTACCTTTTGTCATTTTTGTATAAGCACAAAGAAATCTGATATTAGTTAAATTATTTTGTGTATGCCATTTTTCTGATATTACGCATGGCACAGTAGTATACTCCCAGATTTGCTCATCATATAACGGATAACATTGTAATTATATTATATCGTATTAATTGTATTATATCATATTAATTACATTATTGTATATTAATCATATTATATTAATCATATCATATTGTACTGCGTTATATTGCTCTGTAATATATTATATTTTATTGTAAAATATTGCGTTGCCGAGTACATTCTACAGTTCCTGACGGCATGAATGTCGCTATCAAAGAGCCGCCCAATAACAGAATTGGCATAGATAACTGTATGGCTGCAAAATTTCTGGATAGTTTTGCTAACAATTGTACATGGGTGTTACTAAGAATAAGTATTCTGTTTGCTATCCTTGTTTTAATATTGAACTTTCTATTTTTGTTTCGGAATGGTCCTTGCTATCAAAGTGAGCATCCTTAATTATTTCCAACCTATTTTTCAATATTTCCTTATTCCACTCCCAGTTAATCTGTTCACACTACTCTGTTTCACCTACAGTTTATTTGTTAATGATTATGTCTATCATCTCTGTCCATAGCTGATATTTGCTACTTAAAATCTCAATCTTTCTTTTTTGAGGCAAGTCTAAAGACTTGCGATTTTGTGTAAGTTCGTGTCTATGTGCGCGCGCGCGTATTTGCATCTCTGTGTATGTGTGTGTATGTGTGCGAGTGTATGCGTGCTTGTGTGTACGACTATATTTCCGTGCAAGTATAAACAGCAGACATATGGCTAATTATATGTCCGATATTTTCCCATCTAGCTGTTCACATGTGCTGCATTAACTGATATATATATATATTATAGATATATATATATTATATATATATATGTATATATGTATATATATTGTATATATATATGTATATATGTATATATATATGTATATATATATTATATATTATATATATACTAAGCAATAAGGTTAGCACGAGTTGCCTTACCACATACCGAATTTAGAAATAGCAGTCAAAGGGTATAGCTATTTCTTCTACTAAAAAGGGATCTGAGATCGTGTGCTGGAACGATCGTGTGCTGGAACGATCGCGAGGTTTTAGTAGAAGAAATAGCTATAACCCTTGACTGCTATTTCTAAATTCGGTATGTGGTAAGGACTCGTTGCTAAACCCTTATTGCTTAGTATTACTTAAATTTTCCTCGAATGAGGCTTTTACATGCCGAAGACTACTTGGGTAATTGATAATTTTTCCAAATTAATTAATTTCACCCTTCTATTACGGATTTATATATTATATATATATATTAATATATATATATTATATATATATTATAGTATATATATATATATATATATATATATTATATATATATGTATAATATATATATATTATGTATATATTATATATATATATGTATATATATATTATAGATATGTATATATATATATATATGTGTGTGTGTGTTAGTGTGCCTGTGTTTGTCCCCCTAGCATTGCTTGACAACCGATGCTGGGTGTTTACGTCCCCGTCACTTAGCGGTTCGGCAAAGAGACCGATAGAATAAGTACTGGGCTTACAAAGAATAAGTCAGGGGTCGATTAGCTCGACTAAAGGCGGTGCTCCAGCATGGCCGCAGTCAAATGACTGAAACAAGTAAGAGAGTAAAAGAGTACACAATTGCAGCGTGAAAGGTGTTTATAAGCCATTTAAGAAACACACAAAAGCCGTTCGATTCACTTCAACATTTAAGTTTAATTTGTCAAAATATTTTGGTCTGCTAAAATCCGCGACCTGTTCACTGACAAAAATCGGATGCATACAAGAATCAGATGCAGCACGGATTTTGTCAGTGAACAGGTCGCGGATTTTAGCGACGAAAATATTTTGACAAATTAAACTTAAATGTTGAAGTGAATCGACCGGGCTTTCGTGTGTTCTTAAAGGCTTACAAAACACCTTCACGCTGCAATTGTTTTCGTTCCAGCCCACACGATCTCAGATCGAATCACTTGCTATGCGAGTACAACAACTCCGTAATATATATATATATATATTATATATATATAATATATATATATATATAATATATATATGTATATATATATATATATATGTAGCATGTTATATATATATACTATATATATATGTATGTACATCATCATCATCATCATCGTCGTTTAACGTCCGTTCTCCATGCTAGCATGGGTTGGACGGTTCGACCAGGGTTCTGGGAAGCCAGAAGGCTGCACCAGGCTCCAGTCTAATCTGGCAATGTTTCTACAGCTGGATGCCCTTCCTAACGCCAACCACTCCGTGAGTGTAGGGGGTGCTTTTTACGTGCCACCTGCACAGGTGCCAGGCGGGGCTGGCAACGGCCACGGTCAGATTGGTGTATTTTATGTGCCACCGGCACGGAAGCCAGTCGAGGCGGTGCTGGCATCGGCCACGAGTCGGATAGTGCTTTTTACGTACCACCAGACCAGGGATCCTGGCTGGTTCAATTCGATTTCGATTTCGCTTGCCCCAACATGTCTTCACAAGCAAAGGGGGGTTGGCATGGGTGCCTGTCGTACGGTCGCATTGGAGTATTTTACGTGCCACGGCCCGCGAGCGAGTCGGATAGTGCTTTTTACGTACCACCAGACCAGGGATCCTGGCTGGTTCAATTCGATTTCGATTCGCTTGCCCCAACAGTCTTCACAAGCAAAGGGGGGTTGGCATGGGTGCCTGTTGTACGGTCGCATTGGAGTATTTTACGTGCCACGGCACGAGTCGGATAGTGCTTTTTACGTACCACCAGGCCAGGGATCCTGGCTGGTTCAATTCGTTTCGATTTCGATTGCCCCAACATGTCTTCGCAAGCATGGGGGGTTGGCATGGGTGTCTGTCGTCGGATGAGGTTCTATATCGACTTCGCTTGCCTCAACCGGTCTTTGTGTCCAAGGGAGGAAAGGCATTCATAAGTGGGCTGGGCTCACTTGTCCTGCCTGGTTCTTCACGTACAGAATATTTCCAAAGGTCTCGGTCGCTGGTCATTTCCTCAGTGAGGCCTAAAGTTCGAAGGTCGTGCTTCACCACCTCGTCCCAGGTTTTCCTGGGTCTACCTCTTCCACGGGTTCCCTCAACTGCTAGGGATTGGCACTTTCTCACACACCCATCTTCATCCATTCTCGCCACATGACCATACCAGCGCAATCGTCTCTCTTGCACACCACAACTGATGCTTCTTAGGTACAACATTTCTCTCAAGGTGCTAACGCTCTGTCGAGTATGTACACTGACATTACACATCCATCGGAGCATACTGGCTTCATTCCTCACGAGCTTACGCATGTCCTCAGCAGTCACGGCCCATGTTTCGCTGCCATGTAGCATGGCTGTTCGTACACACGCATCATACAGTCTGCCTTTTACTCTGAGCGAGAGGCCTTAATCACCAGCAGAGGTAAGAGCTCCCTAAACTTTGCCCAGGCTATTCTTATTCTAGCAGTTACACTTTCAGCGCACCCACCCCCACTACTGACTTGGTCACCTAGATAACGGAAGCTATCAACTACTTCTAGTTTTTCCCCTGGAAAGTGACGGAAGTTGTTTTCTGCAGATTTTCGGAGGTTAATGCTCCCGAGCATCTGCCACATACAAAAACTATCTTCCAGTTAGCCTACCTTTGACATTGCTGCACCTCTTATGTGTCCATAGCTTACACTGGGTACATCTTATAGAGTTTCTACCTACACCTTTTCTACAGATCGAGCAGGGCCATCTTCCTGAAGATATTTGTGGATTGTCTACCTTTCTACTTATTAGTACTTTGGTTTTAGCTAGGTTGACTCTAAGGCCCTTGATTCTAAACCCTCCTTCCACACCTGGAACTTCTCCTCCAGTTCTGATAGTGACTCAGCAATAAGAGCAAGGTCGTCAGCGTAGAGGAGCTCCCAGGGACAGCCTGTCTTGAATTCCTCCGTAATTGCCTGGAGTACTATGATAAATAGGAGGGGGCTGAGTACTGAACCCTGGTGGACCCCAACCTCTACTTTGAATTCTTCTGTGTACATGTTGCCAACCCTAACCTTACTTACGGCATCTCTGTACATGGCTTGCACAGTCCTCACCAGCCATTCATCTATCCCTAGCTTCCTCATTGACCACCAGATAAGGGATCGGGGGACCCTATCAAAAGCTTTCTCCATGTCAACGAAAGCCAGGTACAGGGGCTTATCTTTGGCTAGGTATTTCTCCTGCAGCTGCCTTACCAGGAATATAGCATCAGTGGTACTTTTCCCTGGCACGAACCCAAACTGCATCTCATCTAAACTAACTCTCTCTCTAATTAGTTGGGCTATGACCCTCTCCGTAACCTTCATTACTTGATCCAACAGTTGATACCTCTGTAATTATTTGTATCTAGGGCATCACCTTTACCTTTGTAGCAGTTGACTAGTATGCTGCTGCACCAGTCATTGGGTATGACTCCTTCGTGTATCACCTGGTTGACTATACGGGTGACTAGGTTATAGCCGACACTGCCAGATATTTTGAGCATCTCTGCAGTAATTCCTGATGGGCCTGGGGCTTTCCCTGTCTTCATGCTTCTAATTGCCTTAGCTACCACGGAACTATCAACTCGGATAGCTGGTCCCTCTGTAGGGTCAACATTCGGCAGCAGACTCTCTTTATCCCATTCATTTTCCTCATTCAGCAACCTTTCATAGTGGCGTCTCCAAGCTTCTCTCTTGCATCCTCATTTAGCGCAAGTGAACCATCCTCCATGCGAACACATTTCTCTCCTACCACATCACGATTCTCTCTCACACACTGTCTTGCAACACGAAATACCTCAAGTCTTTCATCCTCACGGCGCAGGACATTGGCAAATTTTCTCTTATCTGCTTCCCCTCTGGCTAGATAGACCTGTCTCCTAGCTTCCCTTCTGGCAGTCTGATACCCTTCCTGCTACCACCGTTCTTCCAGCCTTCCAAGCCTGTTTCTTTTGTCTAATAGCCCTGTCAACAATATTGTTCCACCACCACGTTATTTGGGTCTTAAGGGGACTTTGCACCAGCCACAGATCTGGTCAGCGGCTTCAGCAGGTTGTCCCTCAGAAACGTCCAGTTGTCTTCTACCCCATGTGTAGCTATACCCATTCCACTTCGTCAAAGGCTTCAAGTAACATATCTCTAAATCTCTGTCATTCGCATGGTCTTTAAGCTTCCAGACCTTCTTCTCCATGTTGGTCGTCTCTAGTCGCCCTCTAGTCCTGATCCTAAAGTCACTAACTACCAGTCTATGTTGTGGGGTGCATTCTTCGCCTGGGAAGGTTTTGGCATTTATAAGCAGCCATCTTTCCCTTTTTCTGGCAAGGATGTAATATATATATAGATACATATATATATATATTATGTGTATATATATATATATATATATATATATATATATATATATATAGATATATATATATATATATATTACTCCTCCTCATAATTTAGTTCTTCGTATAATACCTCCCTCTACATAATTACTACCTTTTTACATATGATTTCTATCATCTGTACTCTCTATATTATCTACCTTACACTACCTAGTCATTCATATGTTATTCCCCGTCAACTAATATTATAAGACCCTTTCACACTTTCTTTAAATAATTATATAGTTTTTACCAGAAATTCACTTTTCTTCCCCTCTTACTCAATATATTTTTAGTCAAAGTTTTCGACACACATATAGATGCATTTTTTTGTATGTTGTAAATTTTTCACAATATGTTCTTGTATGTTGTAAATTTTTCACAATATACTTCTTTCACCTATTATAGTTACTACTACTTATATTATTATTATCATAATCAACTTTTTACCAATCTATTTGATATTTTAACTATTACTTGTGTTATTGATATACATTTGTATATACGTATACATATGTCCATTAATACCTGCATATGCTTCCATATATGTATGTGTGTATATCCATGGATATGTGTGTATGTGCACATATATATGTTTATGCATGAATATGTACATACACACACACACACACACACACACACACATATATATATATATATATATTGATCACGATAATATTACATTTCGTTATCTATTTCTTGATACTTATTTCTTTTTTATATTTCTAACATACCTAGCACAGTTTACATCAAATCCTATTTTAATTCCGTACTTGCAATAGTATAATATACATATATATATATATATATATATATATATATATATAAGGATTATATCGATATTTAAATATCAATCTTATCAAGTGGCCAGCTTAGGAATAAATATCATACATAGGTAATCATTATATAAAACTATATGAACATTTAAGGTGGCTTTTGGGTCAGGGTTTTGACTGCTATGTCAGCATGGTGGTATCTCTCAGATACCCTAATTTATAGTTTTAAATAATTATTACCTTTGTATGGTACTTATTCCCATGCTGGCCACTTGATAAGATCGATATTTAAATATCAATATTATCCTTATTTATAAATTTATATGTTTCATCATTCACTGCGGTGTTTATTTTGACCATATCGCTCGTGGAGCTATTAGGCGGGCAAAAAGTACGAAGCACGAGTACAGATTATATAATATTTTCTGAAATTGTACTTAGCATTATCTCCCCTCCACTATAAATCTCTAACCCATGAATAAATGATGAAATTTTTTACCATTGCGAATTACTTTTGAAGACTTATATTATAACGGTAGGAAGTAATTTTTCTTTCTTTCTCTCCCTCAATTCTATGATATTGGCAACTATACCTGTTTTTCTTACAAACGAATATAATGCTATCTTACCATAAAGAAGCATACTACCCCTATGATATTATACAAATTTATTATTTTCATGCCTTTCGATTTTCTAGTTAGTTATATAAAACCACATTAATTTACCTATACTTCTTATCCTAGATATTCTTCATTTACAAAACTATTTCTCTTTTAATTTTTTCCCCATTCTCTCTTGTGAATACTTCTTCGTTGCACACCACTCATAGCTATGATGTCCCATTGGACGCTTATTATTTATATGTAAACACTTATGTATACGTATATACACGTTTATGTTCGCGTACGTGCACTTATGTGTATAATATATATGTGTGGATATTTGTCTTTTTGTATATATGTATATAAATATATATGTGTGTGTACGTATACGGGAATATGTGTATGTATTTGTATGAATGTATATGTATACACTTGTGCATACGTGCATGGTTACACACATTTATGTACGATTACATCCACTTATGCGTATAATATATGTGTGTGCATAATTTTTTTAATTTTGTTTATATGTATATGTATACGGGGAAATTCGTATGTGTATGTATATGTATGTTTGTATATATATATATATATATATATATATATATATATATACATATATATATGTGTGTGTGTATGATTTGTATGTGTGCATGTATACATATATTAATATAATAAATTTTCCCCTTAGGATAAACACACTATATGGAATATTTTTTCACCACCTTAATTATACTCATATAGTGATAATTTTACTTCGATGTTTCCTATTTATATTTCAAAACATCCGTTAGCCAAATCAGCTTTAGTCCTTACACAAGTAGACTCAACACTACCGAACCGTGTTCTTATATTTCATCTTACACAATCACTTTATGAATATCCAACTGAGTCATCTGACACAGACCCAATATGGTCCGCTGTAATATTCTTCTGTTACCACCTTTCCTGATGTTTTCTCTATCTTTTGCACTGAGGAGAATGGTAATACTCAGTTATTTTAATTTAATTATGATTATAATTATATGATTATAATTTAGTTTTTTCCATGTTTCTTGTTGGTGTTATCATTTGAAACATATTCTCTACCCCATCTTTAATGGTTAGTTTAGTTTATATAGGATTATATCCTATAACTGCTCATAACACACCTTATAATTATACACACACACACACACACACATATAGGCGTAGGAGAAGTGGGTGTGTAGCAAGTAGCTTGCTTACCACATGGTTCCTCACATGGTTCAGGGTACAGTCCACTGCGTAGCACCTTGGGCAAGTATCCTCTACTATAGCCTCAGGCCGACGGAAAGTGAAAGGAGCTTGTCACTTATATATGTATATATATATATATGTGTGTGTGTGTGTGTGTATTGGTGTGTCTGTATTTGTCCCTCCAACATCGCTTCACAGCCGATGCTGGTATGTTTACGTTCCCGCAACATAGTGATTCAGCAAAAGTGACCGATAGAATAAGTCATAGGCTTTCTCGACAAAAGACAGTGCAGAAGCATAGCCACAGTCTGACTAAAACAATTAAAAGAATAAAAGAATATATATATATACACATATATATCAGAAATTCAGAAATGGTAGTAGATATTTTTAATTTGTATTTAGCATATACGAGTTTCCCTGATCCGATTGGCACCTCTGTATTAATCGCAAAAACGTTTATATAACATGGTTGTAATTCCGATTGTTAGCCTATCCAGTGATATTAGGGTTGTTTTCAAGGGTTATAGGATATAGAAGAGGAGTGTGGAACGGTTCATCGATCCAAAAGTTTCAAGTAACTTGTGCGTCCCAGCACACTTTCGAATTCTATCTATCTGTCTGTCTCTCTCTCTCCCTCCAGCTCTCTCTCTCTCTCTCTCTCTATCTTAAGCGATGCTAATTTTAAGTGTTTGCATTTGATTACGCTTCGTTCAACCATCCTTAAGTGGATCGTAGAATAATCTTTCGCTACACTGTTTGTTATGCGATTACAAGTACTTTTCCTACAGACAAGCGTTACCGAATGCATGTCAATGTCACAATACTAGTAACCGTTACACCACTTATCTATGTTACTAAGTGGTACATATACACGGATGATTTAAATGTTTCATCTTCACTGTAGGCACACTATTTTTAGACTAGACAGCTTGCTGCAGTTCAAATCAATAAAGTTATTGCTTTGAATTGTCTCATGAAAAACACTAATGTTAGCAGCAAAAATAACAGAATCGCATTTGCATATGAATAAAATAACACTTTATGATGAATTACAATTAAGCAAACGTGAAGATATCATAAAATTTTGCTAAATAATTATTTTTATCCTCAGTAGTTTAAGATTGCCTGATGAATGTAAGCAAGTCAAAACTTTTACCTTTCCTTTATAAAATGATTGTAAACTCATATTTTTCTTTCGTTTGTTACCTGTTGACGATGCACGGTTGGGTCGTATCCGATCATAGCGCATATATCTAATCGATAATTTTGATTCGTATCCAGTTAAACTGCATCGTATCTCCGATTAAACCCCTAATTCTCAGGCAGCTAACCTCTCATCAGTACGTTTCTGTAAAAATTGACACCTCACTACGATAGACGGGCTTGACGAGGTACAGTTACTCGCATATTTCTGAACAGACAGAGCTTAATTCATTTTCTTCTGTATGCAAAGTTTTAGTTGGCACAAAAAAAAAGAAATACTGAAGTACTGATTCAAGTATTTATATCTTCAATACAAGAAATCTCAAAATTGTTCGACGTCGGATGAAATCAATTTACTTGAAAGATCATCATCCTGATTATGGGGCACAAGTTAAATATACACTACAGTTATTAAAATACCCAAACTGGTTAATTTTTCGTTCTTTCCCGACTTACATCAATTTAATATTTTCATTCAAACTGAAATAAATAATTATTTGTATTTGTACCATTTGTGGAAGAACAGTTGCAATATAACTACTTTCTTTTGATCAACTAGATTGGTTGAAGAACCTAAACAATACAATGAAATCTTGCAAAACAATGTTTATACAACACTAATGATGCTCTCATTAAGTAAAGATCTATAATGAACCATTTGGCTACTCGATCTTATAAGCGTCTTGCTGATATGAATGAAACATTTCTCACACTTAAAACCATAGGGAGTATATTTTTACAAAGTAAAGTGTTGATTGTGTATTCATGTTTGCCCGTACAAATGTCTGATACACGATAGAATTAATTCAATAGGCTATTTTGATAACAATAGGATCAAATATAGAACAGAAGAATCGGGCAACATCCTCATATTAATGAAAGGATTAACTTCAAATTTAATGCTTCATATTATGAGAGCTAATCACTTTCTTTCGTAAACGTAATTGGCTATAAATGCATAAAATATTATGTTCATTTTTATTTAGTGTCTGAATGCATTTATATTTTTGCTTCGTATTCAGTATAATTATCTTTAAAAATTTCGTACATACTAGATTTCCATGCAAAATCAGAAAAAAATCTCTTGCGTTTATATAACAGTGAAAATGGTGATAAATAGATATCATATATCTCACGTTGTTTCATTATTTATCGGAGTGTCGTTTTGTGTTAACTATAGTAACAAAAAATATGAGTGCGATAGTTTCAAAAGAACTAGTTTCTGTTTTAGTTTTTGCTTATCAACTTCCAATCTTATGGCAACTCAACTTTGAAATAATGATTACTTTTAATCTGTATTTCATATTTTAGGATACGTATAGAAGGTTTTTCGAAAATCTTTACTGTTGATTGTCTAACATTGTAGTTCATTGAGTTAGAGAGCATTTCAGAGAAACTAAATCTTAATCTATATGTTACAAGTCATTTGTATAACTGAGTTCTCTTAGCTCCTAATATTATTTGCTAGTAGCTTCGATTTAATAATGTCAGTAGTAAAAGTAAAATTTAGGAATCAACAAGATGAATAGTTTGATATAAGTATCTGGAAATGACATCTTCAAACGTTACCTCTTCTATCTAATAGATTACGTGAATCAATTAACTTTATCTACGTGAAAGAATATATATTCAGACGAATAAACGCTAGTATCGAACGGATTTTCATTGTAATTTAATAACACTGTGATCAGTGTTGTACGTGCGCAATCTATGAAGTATAGTCCTTTGATTCTGAATACCAACAAGTTTACTTCAAGCACGAGAAGAATTAATGTATGTCTGACTCATACATTTGTCATATTTATAGTGTCAGCGCTCTGATATGTGAGAAACTTTCTGAATCTTAACTCTTTCAAAATTGACTTATATATATAAGTTGCAATCGATGTTGACCCGCAACAAGAATTCTTCAAACATTCAATCAAATAAAACTATAATTGAAAGTTGCTGATATAATTGTGGTATAGTCTAAACTTCATTGAAGAATTGATGAATTCTAAAACAAGTTCTGTAAGAAAAGTTTTCCCAAAGAAAGATATAGTAGCAAAAAAAAAAAAGAAAAAAAAAGAAAGATAAAGAAAAATGCCATAAACGCCCCTGTAGAAATTCTAATACAGAATTATTTATCAAGATTCAAGCAGACATCACCTTACATATGTCGAAGATGCCTCACAGCAAAATCCATATCATCAGCAGTTAACATGATGGCAACGAACAAACACATACCAAGTTGATACGTAAGAATATTGAAATAAAATCTGAGTTCATACAAATCAGAAAACTAACATCAGTTGTTAGAAACAAATCATTATGGTGGAAACCTAATACTGATTAATGCAAAGACATGTGTGCATGTATGTATGTATGTATGTATGTATGTATGTATGTATGTATGTATGTATGTATGTATGTATGTATGTATGCATGTATGTATATATGTATGCATACGTGTCTGTATGTGTATGTATGTATGTATTTATGTATGTATGTATGTATATCTTGTCATTGACTTTTTAATTTAGAGTAAAGTTTGACCAGCCACAGACTTGGTAGCAAGGTTGTGAAGCAACGTATAATGATTTAAGCATCTGAAGAAAGTCATGCAGATTTTTATAATCCTGGATATCGTGATCATTTGTAGCTTATGAATTGAGGACTGGCATTCTATCCCCCAAACCCCAAGTTCAGTCATTCTTTACTCCAGACGAGTCGGTAAGTATCCTGTTGCTCCAATAATAATAGGCATGGGGATGACTGTTTCGTGTGAGTTGGCCTCTAATTCGGTGAAACTGTTTGAACTGACTGAAGAAATGGAGAAAGCAAGTACCTTAAACTAGTGCTTTGGATAGATAGGCAACCATCTAAGAGAGGGCAAACTTTGACACCAAACCTTAGCAATCTCCTTATCAATTGTCTATAGATGTCCTTTTTCTCTTGTATTATTCTAACCACATTCGTGTCCAGGAGGTATGTATGTATGTATGTATGTATGTATGTATGTATGTATGTATGTATGCATGTATATGTGTATGTATGTATGTATGTATGTATGTATTTATGCATGTATGTGTGTATGAATGTTCTCTTCTGTTGTTAATTATCTTAATTCTTCGTCTGAGAAAGCAGCTGGTTTTTAAAAGAAGAAAAAGCTCTTTCCATAGAATGTAAGTAACACAAACAATGATAAATTTAAACTTGATGAAAATCTAGCATATTTTTACTGTTACATTTACAAATTCAATTTGCAATGTGAAAATTAGTTGATTGATATCTTTTTCTACAAAAATCCTAGCTTGTCCAGGTTGACACTAAGGCAATTACTCACAAAACCAAGTGCATCAATTACCATTGGTGTAAATATGAATTTGCAATCTGGATATTAAAGCCGGAGCTTCGAAGCAATTGTCCATAATTATCCTCTTTGTTCTTTGAATTTCGAAGAGATATTCACATCGCCTGGACAGCTCACCTTTATGCTGTTTCGAACTTTTTCTTGTCTGCTCCAAACAATATCCGGCCACTTATGTTTACACCTTACATGTTTTGATGGGAATATTCCAGCAGGATTCATTGTGTTGATATTTGTGAATGTGTTCATCAACAGGAGAATTCTCTCTATTTGTTCGAGGACAGCATTTCTTTTTTCCGGACGGCATCACATATATGATGTCTTACAGGGAAATGTGACATAATCTACATTTTCGGTTGCATCTTGGAGCTCCAAAGGATTCACTGTATCTTTTGTTTATTAAACATGTAGCATCAATCTCACGTTCTTGGATTGCTAATGTATAGCCTTTGAAGTGTGGTGTAGCGGTCACGAGTCCAAGATAGCCTTTGCTTTATGTCAATATTACTGTCTTCAAGTTTTCAGGAAGCATATAAAGCGTGGTCTTTTACTGATATGCTGAGCGTTTCACATCCAGGTCTTTCGGGTATGTTAGTCCGGCTGCTTTAGCTTTGTATGGGAAGTCATTTAAGATGAGAATGTTTACAGCGAAGCTCGCTACTGACCCGCATGATATTGCTCTCTTTTCTGTATTGAAACTTGCTGCTGTTTAGTAAGTGTCCTTGCAAGAGAGACTATACAAGATCCGAAGGCTGTCTGCACTGATCTCATGCCTCTACGTCCTTTATTTCTTCTTAGGTAGAGCCTGTTGATATCACTATTTCTGTATGTATTTATGTATGTATATATGTATGTATGTATATATATGTGTATAGGCAGTGTCTCGTGTATGACATTAAAGGGCATCTACTAGTGGGGCCCAGGTACGGGAGTTTCAGGATTTTGAGAAGTGAGGTACCACTTCTTAGAGATTATTGTTCCCAGGTCTACTTTAACCCGAAGTAGTAGCACCAGTTGTAGTTTTATCATGTGAACCATTGGGAATGAAAGATCGCAGTCCTTGCTAGAACATTCTTCTAGAAAGTAAACTTGAGGCACAGTTGTTTGTTAGTCTTCTCAACTTCTGTTGATCCACTGACATTATAGCTGATTCATCTGAGCAGTGGGTTCAGTACTGTGCAACCATTGTCATTGATGTATAGCACTATTCGAGTATAAATGCCTACCACCATGGTAATTTTGCATGCATGAAGAACAGTAGGATACAAGTTCCTGAAAATATATCGGATGCTGTGCCAATGACTACTGAGTAGAACCTTACAAAAGTAATCTCTTGACATTCGGAACAGGTGCTATCCCTGGATTGTATGACGAAATTAAGAAAACCATCGATCCAGCTATGAGCAAGATAGCATCACCGAAAAGCATAAAAGATGTGCGCAAGCAGATGGAGATATGAGTAAAGCATTACACTAAACTTTACTCCACATGAAAGAAAATCACGAACATTTTGCAAGACACTTCGAAATGCCTGCTGCCTGCCCCGGACGAAGGAACTGTTTTTATTTTTTTTTTAAAATAAACATACAAATCAGTTTAATAACTTCGAGGAAGCTATAGGATGTCGGACAAGAACTCGACTTTGCGCTACTTCATATAGCAGAAACTATGGTCAGTTTTAGAATGTGATAATTTAACTCTATTTCTTTTGTGATTCAGTAATTGATATTACGCTTTTTAATCTCCACTAAACCATAAATGTATTGAGTTCTAACACATGATAAGTGGAAACATGATATCTACGCGTAATCAAAATAGACACACGCGCATGCACAAACGCACACCTATATTGGCTGTTGTCCCTTTTTTGTATTACCTAATTGTCTGGATGTTTTGCGTTCGTGTCCCATTTTTGTATGTTATATATATATATATATATATATATATATATAGTATCTCACTGTGACCGACCAGGCTATCAGATGTTGCTACGCATCGCTGGTCACAATGCGATATATATATATATATATATATATATATATATATATAATATATATATATATATATTTCGTTTTGGGATTTGGTTTGCAAGATTCTTTATTTGAGTTCATGTGTTGAAGCATATTCTGTGGTGTCTGGGGAGAGTCATTTTCTTTTTGTGCCTTATAATGTAACACGCTCACCGGTAAAATTTCCACTTATTTTTTATTTTTATTTTCCTAAAATTTCGTTGCGTCTTGCAGCCTTTTCAATAGTCTTGACTCTCGACTATTGAAAAGGCTGCAAGATGCAACGAAAATTTTAGGAAAATAAAAATAAAAAATAAGTGGAAATTTTACCGGTGAGCGTGTTACATTATAAGGCACAAAAAGAAAATGACTCTCCCCAGACACAACAGTGCATATATATATATATATATATATATATATATATATATATATATGTACTTACATACACACATACATTATACATATATGTGTGTGGGTGTTCTGATTTGATTAAGAATTTTTGCTATTTCTCCCAGACCTTAATAGAGTCAAGCCGAGCGCTTACAATAAATACGTGCGATTCCTAGAAAAATAATTTCAATGTATGACGTAAATGGTAGACTGTGATTTGATTAGTTATCCATTATAATTCAGTTAATTGATTCATTTCAACTTGTGCAACTGGTCACTGGAACAGCGTGGAGATGGAAATAAAGTGCCATTGCATTCATTATCATTAAGATTCACATCAGTTTCTAGTTTCTGTCATTGAATTGAGTGTAGACGTCCCGCAGCACTGCAGTCAATAATTTATTCGATGTTACTGACTCCAATATTAATTTAATTGCAACTATTTTCTGAACCTCTATATCATATAGCAGAATGTAACGCAGCACAAACAACATTGGTCTTTAGTGATGTTTAGATCTTTTTATGCATATGAATGCACATACACTCCCACAACCATACACTTGCACGCGCGCCCGCACACAAACACAGACACACATATGGGGGATTATGCAGTTTACAACTGCCAAAATTCACTCAAGTGCTAATGGTTATATGGACAATATTGAGTATTGTAGGAGACGTTTGACTAAGCTGCAATTACAAAAGAATTAAACACGGAAGTTCATACATAATTGCGAAGTGGCGTGTCAAATCTAAAAATGTAAGATAACTGGAATAAAGATGTTCTTTGAACAGACAAGAAAATCCGCATTATACATTTAATAATATATTAATATATTATCTTTTGCAGAGAGGCATTTTTACGAATCTGCCAGTGAAACGTGTAACAGATTTAGTTCTGTTGCATGCACTCCTACCCGAATCTTTGAGAATTCTGAAAATAAATGTATTTGAATAGTTGATAGCGTGGTCAATACCATTAATGATGCATCTGTTTGATGTTGTCAGCTTTTGTTTAAATAAAAGAATAAAGAAACTTTGAAAAAAATGCAGATACTCAGTATAGTATGTTGGTCTAACTTAGGCATAAGGTCTAGATTTTAGTAAGATAACAGGGTATCACCGTTAGATATGTAGATAGAAAGATGAGAGAAAATAAAAGAAAAAGAAAATAGAGTAAAACTAAAACGAGATAAAATACAAAAAAAAATGGAAGATGAAAGAATGTAAAAAAAGGTAAAGCAATATAAAATGCAAGAGTAGAGAGCAAGGAGCTTTAATTTTTTTAATGATTTGATGGTTATATAATATTTTTCTCAAAGAAAAAACGTTCACGGATATAGAAGCTTTAAATGCTTCTAGTTATAAAGTTTATGGTTTGACAATTAAAAGGAGATAGGTAGATAAATGAATAGACAGACATATAGATGGGTTAAAAGTTAGTAAGACAGACAGATATATTAATTGATCGATCAATAGAGAAATGGGTTGATAGACCGATAGATTCAATAGGTTGATAGAATGATAGATAGTTTACCCCGCGTATGATGTGTGGTCTGGAATGAGCCTTGTTGATGGGTATTATAGCTTACGTAGCACTTGCGAATTCATGATGTTTTTTAATGTGACTTTTTAATCTTATTTTTGGTTTCTTGATGGTGGTTAGGTTTTCGCGTTTTCATAAAGATCATAGTAGAACTAGTAGACATACGTCCGTGCATCCAACTCATTATGATGTTTCAGGCTGCCTGCATAATCCTGAGGTTAACTTCATCCCTCCCCCTCTTAGTATGCGGATGGAGAAATCCAGTACAGTGTTGGAACACGGCGCTGGGCACTGTGCCCTCATGCAGATGTTCCTTTACCCTAAGGTGAAGGTGTCGATTCTATGTATATCACCACGCTGGAGCACGTCATCAAGTACAACACGTCGGATTTAAAACTTAACCGGGCACTATCCGGTGGTTGGGTTGTCTGGATAGGGCTCTGGTTTAAGCAACATGCTTCCGTTGTGTTGTTAGTGTGTGAGAGGTGGTGTTTGAGCATCTGACCCCGTATCCTGATTCTGACGACAAGGCTAGATCAGATGCTGTTTCCTAATTTTCTCTGCCATCTCCCTATAGTATGATTTTCAAGTTTTATTATTTACAATTTTTACAATTTTACAATATTATAGAAATAGAATATTATATATTTATTGTAGATAAAACTAGTACTGTAATATGTTACTCAATCATCAGATTTATGTAGTAGTATTGATTGCCGTCTTCCACAATTGACAACTGTTGTGAAGTAATTAAATTTGTCCTTTAAATACCTTGCGATGGGCTCCACCAAGCTGAAAGTTACAAACTATATTTTGACCAATCGGTATGTGGCAAGCAAGCCGGACTTATCTTCTTGTGACTGTTTACTGGCTGCATATCCACGGATTTTGCATATTCCATCAGACAATTATGAAAATGATGATTAGTACGTAATTCTTACTCGATTTTAGAAATCATGTGCGTTCTTCTCAGTATTTTGTATTCTTTATGCTCTATATAATTACATTTCTATCTATCTATCTATCTGTCTATCTATCTATCTATCTATCTATCTATCTATCTATCTATCTATCTATCTATCTATCTATCTATCTATCTATCTATCTGTCTGTCTGTCTGCTGTCTGTCTGTCTGTCTGTCTATCTATCTATCTATCTATCTATCTATCTATCTATCTATCTATCTATCTATATATATATATATATATATATCAACAATTAAGGAACGGCATAATAGGCCATTCACCCACTAGAAATAACAGCCAAAGCTTCACCGCAAATAAAAATCAATTCCGTAAACAGGAGAAAATTTAAAAAACATTTACCCTGTAATTTCTTATACGATGCACCGTTTCATCATCTGCTGTTTAATGGTAAACTAACCTGATTAAATTAAATCAGGCCATCTTCCATAGGCCCTCAGATTCTTCAGTAAGAAATAGCCACAAGTTGGAACAGATATTTTCACGAGGCATTTCCGACCCTGCCAAGGTAATATCTGACCTAAATTTTCAAATCATCGCACTCGCGCCAATTTATCGGCAGCAAATAAATATAAGCCGTCGATTCCATTACGGAATTAACCAGAAAATTCATAATTAATCAATATAGGGTGCCAAAAAAATTTGAAGCTTTGGCTGTTATTTCTAGTGGGTGAATGGCCTATATGGCCGTTCCTTAATTGTTGATGTTGAACTTAAAAATGGTCTATGACTATTTAATTTTTTCCCACTAGGCCGCTGGTGGCAAAAAAATTCTGCAAAATTTTTTTTGGCACCCTATATAGATTAATTATATATATAATATATATATATATATATATATATATATATATATATATATATATATATATATATATATATATATATATTATATATATATATATGGACACTTATAGGCGCAGGAGTGGCTGTGTGGTAAGTAGCTTGCTAACCAACCACATGGTTCCGGGTTCAGTCCCACTGCGTGGCATCTTGGGCAAGTGTCTTCTGCTATAGCCCGGGCCGACCATGCCTTGTGAGTGGATTTGGTAGACGGAAACTTAAAGAAGCCTGTCGTATATATGTATATATATATATATATATATATATATGTGTGTGTGTGTGTGTGTGTGTTGTGTGTGTGTGGTGTGTTTGCGTTTGTGTGTCTGTGTTTGTCCCCCTAGCATTGCTTGACAACCGATGCTTGGTGTGTGTTTACGTCCCCCGTCACTTAGCGGTTCGGCAAAGAGACCGATAGAATAAGTACTGGGCTTACAAAGAATAAGTCCGGGGTCGATTTGCTCGACTAAAGGCGGTGCTCCAGCATGGCCGCAGTCAAATGACTGAAACAAGTAAAAGAGTAAAGAGTATATATCTTTTACTCTTTTACTTGTTTCAGTCATTTGACTGTGGCTATGCTGGAGCACAGCCTTTAGTCGAGCAAATTGATCCCAGGACTTATGTTTTGTAAGCCTAGTACTTATTCTATCGGTCTCGTTTGCCGAACCGCTAAGTTACGGGGTCGTTTTCACACTAGCATCGGTTGTCAAATGATGTGGGAGGGCGCAGACACACAAACACACACAGGTATGTATATATACAAACATATATACGACGGGCTTCTTTCACTTTCCGTCTACCAAATCCACTGACAAGGTTTGGTCGGCCCGAAGCTATAGTAGAAGACACGCGCCCAAGGTGCCACGCAGTGAGACTGAACCCGGAACCATGTCGTTAGTAAGCAAGCTACTTACCACACAGCCACTCCTACGCCTATATGTATATATATATATATATATATATATATGTGTGTGTGTGTGTGTGTGGGTGTGTGTGTGTGTGTGTGTGTGTGCGTTGTGTGTCTGTGTTTGTCCCCCTAGCATTGCTTGACAACCGATGCTTGTGTGTGTTTACGTCCCCGTCACTTAGCGGTTCGGCAAAAGAGACCGATAGAATAAGTACTGGGCTTACAAAGAATAAGTCCCGGGGTCGATTTGCTCGACTAAAGGCGGTGCTCCAGCATGGCCGCAGTCAAATGACTGAAACAAGTAAAAGAGTAAAAGAGTATATATCTTTTACTCTTTTACTTGTTTCAGTCATTTGACTGTGGCTATGCTGGAGCACCGCGTTTAGTCGAGCAAATTGATCCCAGGACTTATTTTTTGTAAGCCTAGTACTTATTCTATCGGACTCGTTTGCCGAACCGCTAAGTTACGGGGGCGTAAACACAGTAGCATCGGTTGTCAAGTGATGTGGGAGGGCACAGACACACAAACACACACAGGTATGTATATATACATACATATATACGACGGGCTTCTTTCAGTTTCCGTCTACCAAATCCACTGACAAGGTTTGGTCGGCTCGAAGCTATAGTAGAAGACACGTGCCACGCAGTGAGACTGAACCCGGAGCCATGTCGTTGGTAAGCAAGCTACTTACCACACAGCCACTCCTACACCCATATGTATATATATATATTTATAGTTAATCCAAACATGAAAACACAACAACGCGAGGACGTGGAACAAGTATAGTGTTATTGGACGCTCAGGAAAGGAAAGAAAGGAAGATTTACCGTTTCGAACGGAGCTCTTCGTCAGAAACATAGGAAAAGGAAAGATCCAAGGAAGGGAAGACGGAGAAAAAAAATCGCCAACGGTGCACACGTGGTCACATCTTGAATGACCGCAAGCGACTGGGTACTCACACACAAGCACAAACACATGCACACACGCACACACACACACACACACACACACACACACACACACACACACACACACATATATATATATAATATATATATATATTATATATATATATGCATATATGGGTACAGGACGTCACCAACAGTAAACAACATGAAATGCGAAAACAAATGAGTTAAATACGCAAACAATGAGACAACTTCTTTTTCATGATAATATAGTTAGCCATGTGGAAACTCTATCTAGCGGAAATATTATTTGTTTGAGAGTGAAATGTATCGAGATATTTCAATAAAGTTGTAAACTGGCTACATTTCAATTTAAGAATTAAAAAAAATAAATAAAACCACTACTGAAACTGGTTCGTAAAACCGATCGTAGTCATTGTGATCCTTTCTTTTCAATTATGTCACCAGTTAAAATTCAATTAGATGAATAATTAAAATTAGATAAGGCTATTTTTCTTTAATTATATCAGCTAATAATTCTCTTTTCCACCCGTGATGAAATTAAATGCTAAAGCACTACTTGGAAAGGAATTACATCACATTCTTCTCAGAAATGCTTAACGGCCATATCTTAATATTCAATTTAGGGTAACGTGATATGGTTGATAATACAGCCCAATAGCTTCATGTATATGAATATGAACTTTGTATGATTCATCCCCGCCACCGCACTAAACAATTACTCCTTTCTTCCAATATAATGCATTCAAATTTACATTGAAGACGAAGATTTGTAGAGTAAATTCTATTAGGGGTTTAAAATAGTTAATAGCATGATAATTGATTACAAAGGTGATCATATGCATGAGGGATTGTCTCCTCACACTACTCCCACTTACACAAGCACATGCACATACATACACATGTATATATACATATATGTACGTATGTATGCATCTATGTATATATATGTATGTGTGTGTGTATATACACATATATATATAACATACATATATACATATATATATATGTATGTGGTAAATATATGTATGTACGTATATCAGTTCATTACGATTTCCTCATATGCCTATCAGGGAAACGTTTATCTATTAGGGTTAGTAATTTTTTTAATCGTAAGAATTGAAGGAGAAAGGATAGCGAGCTATAATATTTCCCAAGACCAATTTTTTGGCTGAGTTCATGTTAAGGTCGCAAAGTATGATATTTTCTGTTTTAAAACGGCGCTAATATAAAAATTTGCTACGCTATTGGAAATTTCTGGAGACAAGAAAAGTTAGGTGTTCCATTACTAATGTTCGCTATAAGTTTTTGTATGATTCATCCTTCACCCCGCCACCGCACTAAATAATTACTCCTTTCTTCCAATATAATGCATTAAATTTTATATTGAAGACGAATGTTTGTAGACTAAATTCTATTACGGGTTTAAAATAGTTAATAGTATGACAATTGATTACAGAGGTGATCATCTGTATGAGGGATTGTCTCCTCGACCTACCCCTACTTATGCAAGCACATGCACACACATACACATATGTATGTATATATACATATATGTAAGTATGTATGTATGCATCTATGTATGTATATATGTGTGTGTGTATATACACACATATATATTACATATATATGTCTGTCTGTATATATATATATATATATATCAGTTCATTACGATTTCCTCATATGTCTATCAGGAAAATGTTTATCTATTACGGTTAGTAATTTTTTCATTGCCTTAATCCTAGAATTGAAGGAGAAAGGAGAGGGAGACATATAATTTTCGAAGATCTGTTTTTAGGCTTGGTTCTTGTTAAGGTCGCAAAGTATGATATTTCCGGTTTAAAAAACTGTGACCCAAGGCGCTAGTATAAAAATGGGCTACGTTATTGGAAAATGTCTGTAGAGAAGAAAAATTAGATTTTCCATTACAAAAGTTCGCTATAAGTTTTTAAAAGAGAACATTGCATCTACAGACTCTTTGTGTATATACTAAGGTTTTCATTTGAATTAGGGTAGGGCCTATAAGTACTTAAAACTAGATCTAGAGAAAGCCACTAAGAAGTTAGAATTTGTTAGGTAATGATATTTTAAGGAATATACTCTTCAGAACAGATATGATATTTAGATGTTACTTGAACTTCGTCCTTAATATGAAAAACTTTAATTCACGTAGCCCAGCGGAGGTGTTCACTGCAGACAGCAACCGGAGCCTAGATACATGCACGAGTTTGCATGGCTGATTCAGTCTTCTAGGAAGTCGAGGTTATCTCTGCGCTGCCAAATAGGGAAACGTCAAGAAATACACCTGCTACACTCGTGTCCTCCTTTGTGTGGCAAGCAGCCACATTTAGTTGTAACACCGCATAAGTGGACGATTTTAGTGAGATCTAGGCCGTATATTAAAGGGTAAGAAAGTGCAAACTCTGTATTATCGAAAGAACACATACCTGTATTAGATCCAAGGACTGCACCAGCCTCCTAAACTTGAGATCTAAAATCTGGACAAGATGTACACACCTCGAGAAATTTCTGTCATCCAATTGCAAAACGCGCCCTCCACTAACCACATTAGACATACCATTTAACGTATTGTAACCTCTCTAGTCGACTATCACCAGAAGGCTTAATGCACGAAATGACAACGCCTAGTTAAAATGAACACGCAGCGTTAACAAGATTCCTCACTTACCGGATAAAGGCATCAATTCCTTGACGGGAATCAACAATCTTTTCAATAGGAGGTTTCTTAATATTTTTCTTAATTTATTTTTCTATAATTTTTCTCGTTTTTCACATATTTCTTCATGAGTGGCCATGTTATTTGAGCCTGAATGAAAAGGTCGTGTATTAACTGCAATATTCGAACAGGATACTTGAAGTCGTTCGCTTATAAATTCGGTAAATGTCATCAAATGATATTTACCTCTCTCGCTGAAAGGAGTACATTTTTGCTGTACCTATTAGCAAGTAAATAGTATGTTATGTGTGTACGTACCTTTGTATGTATGTATGTATGTATTACCATTAAAGGTTTTAG
>NC_042997.1:96383734-96393734 GCF_006345805.1 Octopus sinensis | reverse complement strand
GTACATATTTCATCTCACTATATTAGAGTTTGAGTTTTTGTATATATATTTGTTTATCCCCTCCCTGAATGATGAGCAATTACTTCCCCTGTCCCCAGTTATAACGATCACCTGTTCCCAATATAACGATTTTTCTACTCGTTGAATCATTCATTCACAAACTATTCCACACACAACATGGATTAATATCTTCTTAAGAAAATAAGAAATTACAATAATTTCAATGCCATGATTAGCGAAAGCAATACCGGTCGACAAACGCAGTACACTTTCACTTATAAAATATATAAAACATATATTAAAACTGTATAAACTCCCCCCCACACATATTTGTATATGTATATATACAAGTATATGTGTATATGTATATATATGTACATGTGTATATATATATATATATATATATAAACACGCAAACATACATACACACCCTGGTAGCGTATAAAGATAAGGTATTTCCAGAGAACTACTCAACCCGCGTACTGGGCTGTCAACCCTGTCGGATTCCAGAATAATATCCAAATAAGTGCTCTCTTATACGGTGCGTTTTCCAGAGATCCCGGAAGACGCACAATGTAAGAACGCACATTTGATGCAAGTCTGATGAACTGCCAATATAACTCCGATATTTTGCGTAAACTGGCGGTACAGAAACAATTGTAACGAATAATTAAATATGTGTTAAAGTATTTCTTTGTCTTATTATTTTGATTATAGTTTACTCTTCATCTCCTCCATTGGGATCATCTACACTTGAAAAATCTAAGTCAGGTCAAACTTTTACCATAAAAAATCCCTTCACCTGTGCTTCGAACAACTCAATCTATGTTCTCAAATGTGGAGGATGTGGTGAAGATTACATAGGTCAAACGAGCTTAACCTTCAGGGACAGTCTAATGTTGCACAGGCAAAAATCCGGGACCCTACGACCAGAAAAATTTCCGTAAGCAAACACCTAGACATAAACCCGAAATACCAAATCTTCCCTTTCTATCAATGCACTGGAAACACTTCAATCCAATTCCGTTTAAATAGAGAAAGCATAAACATTTAAAAAATATAAACCACAGCTGAATATCCTTTAGAAAGAAGAAAATATACTAACGGTAAAAAGGAAAGAAGACTCAATCTCTCCACAAAACACAACCATGCAAAACAAACATAATTAAAAAAAACTTTAGTAACAGTCTTACACCACAGAAAAATAACCAGATACAACAGACATAATTAAAAATACTTGAGCAACAGTCTTCCTCGCGAGTTTCCAAATCGCAACTCGAAATCACCATACACTAACACCATACAAACAATAGTTACTAACTTCACCTAACACTTGACCAATGCAATTTTATAAACACCAGTTGCTGATGTAACCTAACTTTAGACCAATGAAATTTTATCTCTGCTCAAAACCGAACTTCAACAAATACAATAAATGACACTTTAAGGGACTCAACGGCTGATGACCATTCGTTCCTCACTGGGAAACCAACCAGGTAGAATTACAAACTTGACTACCAGAGAAATAAGTCGTTACTAGTACTTTAAAGAATCGAAAATCAGATCCGTTCTCGGAAAAAAATTATAACTACACTGGATTAAAAAAAACGCCGTCACAAGCGAAAGTCCCTCCACACGACTGGAAAAAGAATCACAGAAACTGTAAGCAAAACCCTTTTTTTTCACTATCTTCATTTCTCCCTTGTTTTCTCCATCTTAACTCGGTATGACCGAAACTTTACTGATCCACATTTCTTATTGATCACTTCTAACACTATTGAATTTTGTGCATTTAAACAAGATTATCCACATTTTTATATCATTGAATGTTATGTACATGTAAATCAGATTTGATTTTATTGAAACTTGTAAACATTTAAAATATTAAACATGTTTTTCTAATTCATAATTTAAAATTTTTACTATTGATAACAAAAAATATTGTTGAAACTAGCCTGGTAAGTATGTAAATAAATTTATTTAAAATTAATTACAATTTATTTAATAACATGTTTTTCAAATTTAGGTGCATTTTCAAAACAAATTTTCCTATATACATACATACATACATATAATATAATATAATATAATATGATATATATATACACACACATACATTCATACATACATACATACATACATACATACATACATACATACATATAATATAATATATAATATGATATACATATATATATATATATTATATATATATATATATATATATATATATGATGGCTGCCTCCTCGTTATTCTGCAAATAGTACTTCGGTTTAACAGCCTTAAAAAATGATCCGTCTACGTACTTATAAAAAGCATGAAATATAAATATTATATGAATTAATATAAATTAAATTATATATACATACAAAAACGTATATACATATATAATTATCCAGATACATACTTGTATCCAACTAAGGATGTATCAAACTTTAAGCATACAGACGCAAACAAATACAGAGCCACGAATGTATGTGTGTGTATGTATATATATACATATATATATATAAATTCATAAATGAGGGTGAAAAATTAGATATTAATTTAATAATACCATCAGTTTAACACCAAGAGCTATTTCTAGCACTAGAGTTAACCACTTAACGGTAACATCTTATATATATATATATATATATATATATATATATATATATATATATATATATATATATATATATTATATATATATATATGCATATGTATACACACATACGTAAATATATATATATATATATATATATATAAATGTGAAGTTAGAAATATTGCATTTCTAAATCTCTCAGAGCGTTTTCTTAAACTTTTTCAACTCTCTATGTTCAATTACGGGTGGTAGGGCATGAAACCACACCGGCCCGTCAAATGAAGTTATATACCTTATATATGATTTTCTGAACGTGCCGTATCTATCGACATTCAATAGTACACATCTTTCCTCCTCCTTGAAATCCTCCACGAGGAGCTTCACACTTACTAATCCCTTCCACTTGGAAATTCTCCTTTCTACATCTAGATTATTTTAGTAATAGACTGTGAAAGCCTCATTTCTAAAACCGTGCTGTGCATTCTCCTCCAACGATTCTCTCTCTCCCTCTCTCTCTTGGTTCCGTCTTTACTGTCTGCGTATGCCTCAATATAGGCGGCTCACTACCTTCTTTGGTCGTCCTAGCTGTTTCTGCTGCTGGTCTTTTCGAGTGTTCTCTTGATTTCGCCTTCTTCCTCCTTTTGAAGCTGACAAATCCTCCACTCTCCTCATCTGCTGCCTTCGTTCTGTCTTTCTTCGGCTCCATCTCTTCCGTATCCCTGGATACGGAGTCCATATCGCTTTTAATGTTTCCGTCTTTTATTGCTTCGGTTGGTACTCCAGTCTCTACTTCTTGGTCCCTTCCCACTCTGAGGAGGTTTGTGCTTGGGGTACTGCGTCTTCATGTAGCCTATCACTCCACATTCGTAACACTTTGATCGGCGTCCCTCTACAATCACTTTGAGGGAGCTCTCTCCCGGAATTTGTCTGGTAGGGGATCCTTTGAATGTCTTCGAAAGTGACAAAAATCCACATATCGGTGCCGCATTTTAGCATACTCGTTTTTTCCACTGATCCTAATTCGGAATTCTCCTCGGTGGTACCCATAACAGCTTCTACCAACCACTCAGTCTTTATTTCTGGGGGCACCCTTCCAATGCAAATGCAAAAACTTCACCTGCGCCTATACGTGGGCAGCAGCGTCACCTTTTCAATGCGTAAAATAGTGGTGAAATGTGAGGCCATCTATTCTTTTGTGGCAAACCTCACCTCCACCATACCATATTTCTTTCCTCACCTAACTAAAGTTGCTGTTTTCATCAGGGGTTCCAAACATTTCTCCACGTCGTCTTCTGATAGGATTTCAATTTTTTGGTGGCGACCGCTTGAGTGCGGTACACCACCATCCTATCACTCTTATCCTTGATGATCTTCTGGAGGGACCAGCTTTATTGCGTCTCCTTGCATTTGCACAAACTGTTCACTTCTTATTATCTCTTCTATATTCATTGTTATCTCTTTCGCTTTCAGCGGCCTTTGCATAGTTCTCCATAATGAATAAAACAACTTTTCAGCCCCACAATGGGGAGAAAACAGCCAAAAAAACCCCCAAAAAACAATCACTTGCGAGTCGCTCAACAATAATACTTAACAATAATCTCAACAACGGACGATCTTGAAGAGAAAGCCTTGAACATGTAACGGCAATCCAAAACCGTTGTCAAAAATGACTAAACTCAAACCAGTTGTTAGTCTACGACACCAACGTCCTGATTTCTTTTATTAGGCACAAGGCCTCGTATAAAGATGGGACATTACAAATACAGACAAAACTATACAGTGTGATACATAAAACATATAACGAATGAAATTATGAATAAATGAGATGAAATTACTTATCTGACCCCCACAAGCGGGCAATTCCATTTTACTGTTTATGTATCACACAGTACATTATTCTTCTTTTCTTCCATCATTAAAATAAAGTCCTTATTTCAAACTTTTAAACTTACGTTCCTTTATATTAGATATTCCACTATGTCATCAAATACCACCACCGGTGGCAACTCATTGAATCGAAACTGCAACGGTAATATCTCTGTCATTTCCCCGGGATGTTCCTACAACCTTTCACACTTCTCTTTTACAAGCAAGACTGCATTAATTCCTTCATTGCACTCCCTGGGCGCCAACTTCATCCTAATTACATTTTTCATTTTCGTTATCTTTTTTCCAATTTTTACATTTTCCTGTACTGTGTCATTGTTTTAATTGTTTTCCTTTCAGTGTTTCTAATTTCCTTCACTAATCTCTTCTGCTGTTGTTGGTATTTCCATCTCTTTCTTCTCTGCTTGTCTTTCACTCGATGTTGTTGTCATTTCTCTTCTATCTTTCTTTTTCCCTGTCCTTTTACTTTCTCCTCCGTGTTAATTGCTGGTATCGCTCTCTGTTTTCTCTCTTCGTCTCCCTCACTTAATTTTGCTGATATCTCGTTTCTTTTCTGTTCGTTCGCTTCTCCTCCTTTTGGTAACACTCTCCTCTACACTTCCTTTTCTCGTCTCCGTGGGACTCTTTGGTGGTGAGTCCGCGTTTTCTTGTCTTTTCTTTCTCTTCATCACTTTATATCTTTCTTCCACATTTTCTACTGGCCTCTGCTCCTCTATACATTGCACGTCTGCGTATTCTTGCTGTTCCATCTCCATCACCTTCTCTTCGTGTTTCTGAGGGCACTTAACTTTCATGTCTCCCCGTACTCCACATTAATAGCATATGGGAGGTCTTCCTTCCACTACAACTCTCAGCTTCGTCTCGTCTGGGAGCACCAATTCCTCTGCAATTTTGTGGAGGTCTGGTAAACTGGTGTGAACCGACATCGTATCCACTCAGTTTGCCTCCGTAGTTCTTGTGATTTTCAGTATTTTGGTTTCCTCTTCTGTATTACAGATGATGGCTGCCACCCCTCGTCAATTTCTGGGGGCACTCTACCAATCCTCACTCTGGCCGTACGTTTACCGCGGTAGGTTGATAGTAGTACCCACTCATTTGATCTCAAAGGCACAGTGGAGTGTTTTATCGCTTCTTGATCACTCGCGAAGTGTACCTCAACTGTACCGTATTTTTTACCTCTGGTGTAGTACGTAGTTAGACTTTTGATTTCCTTCAGCATTCCTCGACTGCCTCTACTGCAGCTATTTCCACTCTTTTTGTAGCAAGGGACAGCGTTCTGTATATTACAGTCCTCTTTTCAGTTCTTTCAGTAATTTCCTAAGGCGGCGTCAGCCTCAGGCTGTCTCCTTCCTTTCTTAACAATTTGTTGTACTTCTTGAAATTCGTGTCGTTCAGTCGAATTTCTCTCACTTTCAGGACATCTACGGTTTGACTTTTCCCAGTTACTGCAGCGTAACTGCCTGCTGGAACTGTTTGACTTTCCATAATGTCGTTATTCACAACTTCACCTATAAATGGGGAAGAGAAATAAAAATTCACAGGTAACAAATTTAACGATTCAGTAATATAACAATTTAGGTGTGGTAGACCTTCAACAATTTAACAATAACAAAACTCACATGGAGCGGACACACATCAAATACAAAGGGAATCAAATGACTCAACACAACACTAACGTCCTCTCAACAATTAGCCGGAGATGATTTTTAAAATAAAAATATCTGAAATAAACTCGACGGCGCTCACAAACGAGAATACTAAAAATGAACCGATCGCTCTCAAAACTCAAAAAAGTGAAATAAACAGGAAAAATAATTCAGAATCCTTCTCCGGTACTAGATCAATCCCACAATCTAATCAATTCATGCCAGTCACGAGGCCAAATGTCCCTAAAAGTTTCATTCGAATCCATTCAGCGGTTCTTGAGATATCTTCTCCACGGACAAACAAAGGAACACGACTGAAAATAATACCTCTACCCTAGTGAAGGCGGAAGTAATAAGGGTTAAGGTGTCTATAAACGGAGAAGATAGATATATAAATACGTGTTTGGGTGTGTAAATAAGAGAGAGCGAGAGAGGTGGGGAGAAAATAAGAAAGAAAGGAAAAGAAAGAAAAAAAGAAAGAAAGAGAGAAAGAATGAGATGGTGCGTGAATTTGGAGTTATGTACGAATAAAGTTTATGAATGATGGGATAAAATGAAATAATGACAAAAATAAATATCAAATGTTTGACAGATTTGTTTAGGCCACAGGTATCAATATCAGTTATCAGAAATTATTAGAAAGATCGATGTGAAGCAAAGAAAATTTTGGTGGCAAAACATAAGATAATTCGATGGGTAGGATAAACTTACAAGCAGGGAGGGAGAGAGAGAGAGAGAGAGAGAGAGAGAGAGAGAGAGAGAGAGAGAGAGAGGGAGAAAGAGGGAAAGAGGGAAAGAAGGGAGTAATTTAACAGTGAAAGTTGTTTATCGACGCGAGATAGATAATATTGTCTCTCTCACTCACACTCTGAGTGTATGTTTGTATGTGTGTGCATGTGCGTTTTTGTGTGTCTGTGTGTAGGTTTGAAGGTCAATGGAAATGAACTATTATTATAGTATGTATCAATTTTGGGGAGTAAATAGGAAATTTCATAAACTTTAATTCTGGTAGTGATTTGTCGTTGCCCTTTAGCATATAAAGTATAATTCTGGAAAGGAAAGCAATTTTAAATAATTCTTAACTACATCAGTATGACTTTGAAATTTATATGTTTTGACAATTTTGAACATAATTGGTTTTCACTAGCATCTTTCTGTTTGAAGTTTTGTATATACAAGAATATATTCCAATACACTATTTAAAAGTAAGCAAAGCCTTCACATCCTTCTTGCTGTTGCTCCTTTTCATCAGTTGCCGACTGACTGCTCGTGGTTTGATGTAACCCTCTCACTTCGCGTGACTCGCAGCTTCAGTGACCATTGTAACACGCTTCTCAACACTTTGGGTGTGTGATGGCCGGCCATTTTGGTACTATCATTGGTGTGTCTTTAAAACTTGTGAGATTCCTACTAGTTAAGTATGTAGTCAATGGTGGTTTCAAGGCCTCAGAACACAAATCAACCAACCCAAACAGCTTGATAGTAATCTAGCTCTAGAAAAGGTATTTCTCTTTTCACGAGGGCAACAACAGTCAATGCGGGAATAATTTCCTCTTTTACCAGTGGGAGAACAATCTTCTTTTGAACACAATATTATGGAACACTTGTAGCTCGATACAGCGTATCGAACACTATAACAAGTGAGTGTAGAAAAACAATTTTACATTGCCAAGTTTCCTTTACCAAGTGATCTGTGTACTGCTTTCCGCCACAATCCCATTAGTTTTAGCTCAATTTTTCGACACTATATGATTGCTAGCGGTTTGAGTTGTGAATTAGCGTTTGTCCACTGGCGCAGAAGATAGGGTATTATATCATGTATGAGTTCCTTATCTGTATAGTTCCTCTTGTTCTTGGAATTTTGTTCCCGAAGTAGTAACCCAAGTCTTAAAATGTTTCTTACTATTGGAAGCTCTGATACAGGAAGTTCTTGTCTTGTCCTGTGCCAATTAATAGGCTCAAGTGGGATGACATCTGGCCTCTAGTCTTCAGCGTTAACATCTTGTGAATATCTGAAAATAGTAAAAAATCATTTAACCAATTCATTTAACCAATTAAAATATAATGTAAGATTCATTTACCCGATTGAAAGATAATATAAGAGTGATATTTTGAGTCTAATCAGTTTTTCATATAAATCTTCAGGATAAAATTGATGTAGGTTAGAGTTATGTTAATCCATTTTTGTATATATATATATATATCCTAAGTCTGGGAGTAAAATGGTACAATAATTTCACTACTAAATTAAATTTTTTTAAAGTTATTAAAATTGACACACCCTACTAATAATTACATGAAAATGTGCCTTTTCACTGCACAACATCTAAAATATATATAAAGGGAACGGATTTGATGGCATAACATATATATTATGCGGTTACAGAGCAGATGGGTTAATTAAGAATGTATGTTCTTTCAATACTATTAATGTAGCGAAAAAGACAAAACAAAACCCCAGAAAACAGTCACCTGAAGAATATTTTAACGGTTTGTTGACTGCTTCTCGGAGAAGACGTAACCGGATTCCGTCTACAATCAATAATCTCGATAATATATATTTGCAGTTGTTATAAATAAGAGTAGCATGGGGGTGGACATCGTACTTTGTATAATTTGCATTTGACGGCTCGTCATTTATTGAACAATAAAAATCCATGCTCAACACAGCGTATATAAGAAAAACAGGAAAAAAATCGAATATTATAAAGCAGCACTGAGTTAAATAAGAGCAGGAATATGTAAATCACGTTGCTTACTACGGTGCCTGGTTAACTTACAACTGCTTTTTAAATGAGACTACCACTTTACTCTATATCAATAGTGCAGAAAGAAAGTATTTATATTTATTGTATTTAATTCAGAGTGCTCTGTATAATCTCTAATATATTTCAGTTTTTCTGATTTATGCTGTTTCTTATACGTATTGTTTAATTGGTAACAAGCCTTCATCAATTTAACAGTGCAAAATTAAACTGCAGCAATACAAACCTGATTCTCGACTACTATACGAGTAGCTGATCTATGATAGTATTTCGCAAATTAAACCAGGCGTGGCTTATCTCTAGAGAAGTGCACAAACTCTCTATACGGTGAGTCAGGAAAATCTATCCCGCTTTTTGTCGAAACATCAATATTATGGGAAGATTCTTATTTAATTTACATAATTCATAATACATCTTCGGAGAAATAAGTATATATTTTTATTTAAGAAATAATAATGTAATCTATATAAGTATTGATACATATGAATTTCTTTTTTTTTATTTGTTAGTGATAATTTAGATATGTACATTTATTTAATTATTATTATTTTATGATTTTTATATCTGAACTTAAATTGTAAATTTATTAGTTTGTCACTTTGTGATTGAGATTGTAAATTATTTTTTAGTATAAGTAAAGGTTTTTATTATATTTTTAGTACTGTTAATAATAATAATAAAAATAAAAATAATAATAATAATAATAATAATAATATAATAATAATAATAATAATAATAATAATAATAATAATAATAATAATAATAATAATAATAATAATAATAAGTACTTTTTTCGCAAATAATTTTATAAACGATAAGAAATACGTTTTTAGCTCTGGATTTTTTAATTTTTATATTTCATAAATATTTTCGGAATGATATCTATAATATTTGTTTATATAATATTTATTTAAGTAATAATGGAGTAATTTATTTATTTATTTATATGTTTATTGATTGAAAAAATATGGATTCCTAATTTCTATATTTGTTGATTATAATTTAGATACGTAATTTTATATAATTTTATTATTTTATAATTATTATGTGTGAATTAAAATCTAAAAGTATTAAGTGTTATTGCTTTGTAAAATAGTTTCTGAATTAAAATAGTGTAT
>NC_042997.1:96373734-96376234 GCF_006345805.1 Octopus sinensis | reverse complement strand
CTAGTCACTAAAAGCAAATTCCTTTACGCGGATTTCCCAATTAGTCGTGGCTGATAAGAAGAGAGCTGCGAAAGCGGTTACTTTCTTAATAAGAAAACTTCCGTCTACAAGGTTCGTATCATTCTACTTTCTCTTGTTACATTTTATTACAGATATTTTGAAATATAATTGCTAATCGTTAATTTAAGAAAATCTGTCTTTAGATATTGTGATTGCATAAAGATTTCTTTGCAAAGGATATATATATATATATATATATTATATATATATATATATATATACATACATATATATATACATACATACATACATATATATATATATACATACATGTATATATATACACACACACATATACATACATATATATATATATACACATACACACACACATACATATACGTAGGAGTGGGGCAGAAAAGTTATTGGCTTTAAAGGCTTCTCGAAAGGGCTTCGCTCGAGGCCCAAACTTCCGATTTCTTTAATAGGGCTTAGAAAACTGAAGGACTGCAGCAATAAGTGTGTGAATCTGTGAGGGAAATATGTTGAATAAAATCATAATTAACTGATCTTCCTGTACTTTCTTTTACTCATGACCAAGAACTTTTAAACATCCCCTTATATATATCCTTTTATTCTTTTATTTATGTCAGTCATTTGACTGCGGCCATGCTGGAGTACAGTCTTTTGCAAGCCTAGTACTTACTCTATCGGTTCTTGGCGAACCGCTAAGTTACAGAGAGGTAAACACATCAACATCTATTGTCGAGCGATAGTGCGTTGACAACCACGCACGTATATATATACGGCGGGCTTCTTTCAGTTTCCGTCTACCAAATCCACTCACAAGGCTTTGGTCGGCCCGAGGTTATAGTATAAGATACTTGGCCAAGATTCCACGCTGTAGGACTGAACCCGGAAGCATGTGGTTGGTGAGTAAGCCACTTGCCAGACAGCCACTCCCTATTTATATATATATCTGTGTGTGTATGTGTGTGTAATCTGTGTGCGTGTATAGCCTCGGACCGACCAAAGCCTTGTGAGTGGATTTGGAAGATGGAAACTGAAAGAAGCCCGTTGTATATATATACTAGATGACGTACCCGGTAATTCCCGGGAAAGCGGGGTTTATCTCTTGGTTCCGTTCTCATAATTGTTTCGCTAATCCAATAACATCAATACAAAGTATGTAGTCCTTAAAACGGCTTTTGTGCATTTACAGTGAATACTTAACTCTCTTACACAGGATCTTGTTTTTAGGAATTCCCAGTAAGTTATGAATACCCAAATTGTGAAGTCACTTATATAAAAACATGAAAACTCGATAAGAATTCAAAAAAAGTAGTCCCGAAAAGGGCTTTAATGCGTTCCCAGATTATATAGAACAGATTATATAGGAGGACATACTAATAAGGTATGTAATCTAGAATCGTGAAGTATGTTACGTAATAACAAGGTAATCCGATATGAGATAATAGCAATTGAAAGTAAATAACTCAGAAAAGGACTTTCGTACGTTCCTAGGGAATATTACCCTCAGTGGGGCTAGTGTTTAAATATTCTTGAATAAGTCACTAACCTAAATAACTGGATATATTCTTTAGGAAAATAGTATTTACTTGTTTAAGTGTTGTACTGGATAAATTGTGAAAATATCTCTAACAGTTCAAATACTAAGAAATAGGCATACTCAATTTGATTCATACCAAATAAGTTAGGAAAATGAATGGGTTATTTCCCTTGGATATATATATATATAAGGATCCCTTCTATGGGCCCTATTATCAATTTTTTTCAACAACCTGAGTTTTCCATGAGGTTTGCAGCCATGAGGTCTACTCACGTGTGAAGTTTCATCAAAATCCATAAAACTATGTAGAGGTTAGCTAACAACTCCACAGCCACACCCAGAAACAGAATTGTAATATATATATATATATGTATAATATGTATATATATATATATATATATACATATATATATACATATATATATATACATACATATATATACATATATATATATACATATATATACATATATATACATATATATATATATATATGTATATATATACGCACACACAGACACATTTACATATATACACTCACACACACATACACACGTACAAACACACACAAACTCACATACACACCGACAGATATACATACACAATATACACCTATCCGCGCACGCACACATACACACAAACACATACAAACGCACACATACACACACACACATACACGTACATACATACACTCTCACACAAATGAACCTACACATACATCCTACACACACACACGCACGTACAAGCACACACGCACACACGCACTAGGTTAAGCAGTTACTCGCCACACACCCACACTCTACGCATATACACACGAACACACACATGCACACACACACACACTACAAACAACACACACACATGATACATATAGCCCTTTGTTTTTTGACCTGGCTTGATACAAACAGCTAGTAGTCATAAAGGAGTGCC
>NC_042997.1:96353734-96368734 GCF_006345805.1 Octopus sinensis | reverse complement strand
TATTAGAAGTTCTCTTATCTTGATGGGCAGATATTAGTTTAGGACGGGCCGGATCGATATATGATACCTTATCCCTATAACCGGCCTTTGACAAGGCGGCATTATAAAATTCAGCTTTCTGTTTAAAAATGTCGACATTTGCTGATAACTTAGATAGTCTTAAGGATATATTTTTAACCAAATTATCGTTTTAGGTTAGCATCTAAGAAATTGACCTTAGTTAGTTCGTTGTCAAAAATTATGCTTATGCCCATCCTGCTGAAAAATCTAACTAATCTACTTTTAGTCTTCTGTATCCTACTGTTTGAGCCATTCTGTAGGTAAAAAAGACAATCGTCTCGATACAGACCGCCGCAGATGTCCAGGAATTGGTCGGCTAATTCGTATAGAATATAGATTCCGACCAAATCGGCTACCTGGGCGCTATCTGAGCTTCCCATTGGCACGTCGAACGAGTTGGGAGTATCCTTACGGATCCATAACTTATCATCGAATGAAGGATTTTCTAGCGGCTAGAATTATATTAATTTCCTCATAGGGCCTTATTGAGCACGATGGGGTTTATCGAAGGGTAGAAATGGGAAATATCGAATTGAATGAATTTAGTGCTATTTTTATTAGAAATGGAAGAGAACCATTCTACGATTTGAGTGGAGTTAGACCATATGTTGAGTTTAAGCTTATTAACTAATCTAGGTATGTATTTATCTAAAATGTACTTACTGATGGAACCGATGTCGGAACTAGAAGGGCAAATGAGCCTTAATGCTGGGTTGGTTTGGAAGTTTGCTTTATGGTCCTTGACGATGAATCTTGGTTGCCTTGGGTTGAGTGGTTGTATTTTCATTTGCAAACCATGAGTAACCATGATTTTCTTAAGTTCCAAGTTGGCTTTTCTAAGTGTATCCTTATTCGTAGTTCTGTAATTCTTCTGTATTTCCTTCTTGAGCAATTCTAAATACTGGTTTTTTGCTAGCTTGTATATATTCCTGGTTTTATCTGATTGGACCAGGATAGCGTCTGAGCTGTTTATATCTTTCGTAATTTTGTTGAGGTATCAAAGGTGTTTATTCCTAAGGGCGATTTACGGAATTTAACGCTCCTTACAATGTCCCACAAGTCGTCCTCAAATTTCTTCAGTCTGGGATTGGGTGGCGGTGTCTCCCTCGACTTGAATAGCTTCTTATATTCGGAAGATGTTTCTGTACCGTTCTGTTTTAATTCCTCGTTATCATGGAAGAAAGCGAGCCATCTAATTCAGTTGATGAATGCATTTGTTTGGTTGACAATTTCCTTAAGGAAGGTTTCGTTTGGTGGTATTGGTATGTCCTTAAGGGATGCGTTAATCTCGAACAACTCAATGTGTGGTATCTGTTAAGGTAGCAGGACCTGGACGAAGCTGTATATGAATATAGAGTAATTGAATGAATTATCTTATTAAGGATAATTCAAAGATAACCGATACCTGGCTAGCAAATTCACATCAGAAAGAACACGGTTGAAAATACGTCCCTAAGGCATAGACTACGTGTCTTCGTGCGGAAATTTGTACGTTTATTTTAAAATTACAAGTATATGAAAGAATGGAGTTGAACGACTAGTTAACAAATATCATTTATACTCGACATATGTTTTGAAGGCTGCATATTCCTAATTCTGAAGGAATAAGGAGTACATTATGCAGATTTCTCATCAGGAAAATCAAGGAACTTATGTCGACATCAAAATTCCAAATCAACCCAGCATTAAGGCTCATTTGCCCTTCTAGTTCCGACATCGGTTCCATAAGTAAGTACATTTTAGATAAATACATACCTAGATTAGCTAATAAGCTTAAACTCAACATATGGTCTAACTCCACTCAAGTCTTAGAATGGTTATCTTCCATTTTAAATAAAAATAGCACTAAATTCATTCAATTCGATATTTCCCATTTCTACCCTTCGATAAACCCCATCGTGCTCAATAAGGCCCTATGGCACGCACATAACAAGGCAGGGCTGACAAGGGAGGAAATTAATATAATTCTAGCCGCTAGAAAATCCTTCATTCAATTCGATGATAAGTTATGGGTCCGTAAGGATACTCCCAACGCGTTCGATGTGCCAATGGGAAGCTCAGATAGCGCCCAGATAGCCGATTTGGTCGGAATCTATATTCTATATGAATTAGCCGACCAATTCCCGGACATCTGCGGCGGTCTGTATCGAGACGATTGTCTTTTTTACTTACAGAATGCCCTATCAGTAGGATACAGAAGACTAAAAATAGATTAGTTAGATTTTTCAGCAGGGTGGGCATAAGCATAATTTTTGACAACGAGCTAACTAAGGCCAATTTCTTAGATGTTACCATAAATTTGCATAATAATTCTTACTTCCCTTTACCATAAGCCGTCTACGAACCTAAAATATGTCAGTATTTTCAGTAACCATGCAAAAACTATCATCGATAATTTGGTTAAAAATATATCCTTAAGACTATCTAAGTTATCAGCAAATGTCGACATTTTTAAACAGAAAGCTGAATTTTATAATGCCGCCTTGTCAAAGGCCGGTTATAGGGATAAGGTATCATATATCGATCCGGCCCGTCCTAAACTAATATCTGCCCATCAAGATAAGATAACTTCTAATAATAATATAAATAACATAAATAGTGATTTCAACTCTAGCAACGTCGACGTCGACACAAATATATTTTACAATAATAACTTACGGACCAGGGGAGGCCAGCGTAAACCTAAACCCATTCTACAACACAGAAATATACCCTTTAATGTAAATGTCAACACTCTCAGCCATTCCAAGAACAAAAAAAAATATATCTGGTTTGTGATTCCTTTCGGGAGACAAATCAGGTCTAATCTCCCTTTACAATTCCGTGAAGCCGTTACTAAGAATTTTCCTAGGAATTCTAGATACTACTCCACTATAAATTCGCATAAATTAAGAATACCATTCTGAAATACTAAAAATCTTTCGTAGATAATAGCTTCCCACAATAATAAGCTGCTAAATAGGGTCTCTCTACCCATGAGTAGCGACACCGCCCTTACCCATTCCAACGCGTAACATACAATAATAATAATAATAGAAGTAAGTAATATGGATATTACAAACATTCATAGAACATTAGCGTCAGCAATAGTAATAATGATAATAACATTAGCCAGATTATTAACAGTGGTGGTGTTAGTGGTAATAGTACCAGCATTCTTAATAACAGTTATATTATTGATGATAACAATCGCAGCATTCCTATAGCCAGAGAATTTGCCGACGATATTACAACTAATAGTAATGATAATAAGATGAATAGTATCGTGGCCAAAGCCAGCAACAATTTTTTCACCTATCACAACAATAAAAACTCTGTCTTAGTATCGGAAAACAACCCCAATAGATTAAAGTTCTTATCCAATAATTCCAAAATTAGAAACACCACTTACCAATGCAAAATCTCTTCTGGAACCGATGTCTACTTCTATATTGGCGCAACCTCTTCTAAATTAGCCCAAAGGATCTCCAACCATTATTCCACTTTAAGAGATAAGAGGAAGCAACACAGCACGGGGCTAAGCAAATTAGTCTGGCGTCTGAAGAACAATAACACTAGGTTTAAGCTCGAATGGTCCATTTTGTCGGTGTCCTTCCCGTTTGATAAAAGCAGAAAATTTTGTGGCATCTGTAATTCCGAACTTTTTCATATTTTGTTCGCCAAAGGCCCTTTAATAAACACAATCGTCGAAAGATCCTACAGGTGTTTACACTGGAAAAGACACACCTTTCACTCATATAAATAGTGACTAATATAGATAACCCCTCGATTTCCAAACAAAAATTTGCTATATTTCACCCCAATAGTCAAAAAGATTTTCTTATATTCCCAATTACTACTATCCATTCTTGCGTTGCCTCTCACCTCGCCCGGGTCTCTCTCCCTTTCGCTATCTCCTTTTCTTTCTCTACAGTAAACATAATCGAACACACAGACACAGATCTTTCACCTCACAGCTGTCAGTTTTCTGACATCTACCCATCCACAAACACAATCACGAATTCAGACACACACATACACACATTAAGACAGTTATATACAGTCACACACACAGGCACTCATTCACAAAAGAAATCATTTAAACCCACCATTCTTTTGACCTGCACTCTCTCCCCTTACTATTCTTATACCTCCCTCCTCCTACTTCGTTTGAACTCTTGAACCTATAGAAACTTCTAGATTCTTCTACATTCAGCCACTCTGACGTCACTCATTATAAAGAGACACTCATTATCGCCATGGGCTCCTTGAGAGCGGTCAGCTAAAAGTCTTTTGTGCATTTTGATGTCGACATAAGTTCCTTGATTTCCTGATGAGAAATCTGCCTAATGTACTCCTTATTCCTTCAGAATAGGAATATGCAGCCTTCGAAACATATGTCGAGAATAAAGGATATTGTTAACTAGTCGTTCAACTCCATTCTTTCATATACTTATAATTTTAATATTATATATATATATATATATATATATACATATATATAATATATATATATATATATAATATATATATATATATAACAGACAAAACAGTTATAGAATAAATTAAATATACATAAACAAAAAGCATTACGTACATGAATAGACATAAACAGGGAAACGTAACTTATATACACACGCCCATACGAAACTATAACTACACGTCTTGAATCTCCCATGAAAATTTAACTAGCTAACTACTGGTTGAAACTAGTTTAATATTTATTGGTTTTTAAGCATTTTTGTTCAATAGACTAAGGCTGACGGTGAATCAGTAAAATTTAAAAATTAGTCGAACTCTAACCCCAAAGTTCAGTAAGATACCCTGCACTGAATTGTCTATGCACCGAATGGTCGCGTAACGACATGTGTGCTTTTGAATGTATATGTATATAACGTGTGCATATGTTGTCTACCCATGCGGACATATATATGGGGAATATGATGAATATAATCATAATTAACTGAAACTCCGCTATTTTCTTTTACCGAAAGCCAGGAACTTTCAGCACTCGCTCGTACATGAACTTCAGCGAAGTTATGGTTGACTAGGTTCATGTAATGCTTGAGGACCTGAAATTTAAGTAATATGATGTTATCTATTTGGACTGCATTAAATAAATTCCCAGCGAAATACTTGTCGTAAGCTTAAACGCCATTCGTCTGTAATTTATTATAATTTACGCCACACTAAAGATCCACTGATAAATCAGATAATTGGAAATTAATTCGAATGGAGAAATGCTAAACAACAGTATTATGGATTAATTGCATGTCTGCTTTATGTGATTATATTCAGCCAATTTGCGGCATCATATACATTAATGTAGCTTGAAGGAACATATATATTATATATATATATATATTATATATATATTTACAAGAATTAGCACAACTACAAAACAAAATTTTGGAAAATAATAATCGAATACGAAGGTGGAATAATATGCCTCTTTGGTCACAACTGTCCGCCGAACGGAAACGTGAAACTGTGAGAAACAGCTTTAGTAATGATTTTGCAGATTAAAAAAAAGTAGTATATATATATATATATATATACGACTAAGCTATGAGTGAATTGCATCTTATATAGTCGGCATGTCAAATAATAGACCCAATGATTCCTCTGCGTGTCGAAAAACACGATTACAACCGGTTGAGGCCATTTTTGTACTCCGCTCCCCGTCAAACCCTCACCAGCAACGCCCCTAGAAACAGATCTACGGGGTCGAGCGTTGTGGTCTGAGTGGTGCAAAGGTGTCATCCCCAAATATTAGAGAATGAGCAACAAATACTGGCTGCAGCGACAGGATGTTACAGGCTGTTTGTGTGTGTGTGTGTATGCGTGTGATGTGTGTGTGTGCGTGTGCGTATGTGTGTACGTATCTCTGTATGAATATAACTACCTATATATACATCATGAAAATTTAGAAAATAGAGATGTAGCATTAATATATTTTATTATCCGCAAAAATCCAACATATTCTCTTACAGCTGTTTCAATTTAACCTAAAAGGGTAAATTACAACAATTAAATCATTGCATTAGGCAAAATCATCTCTGATGAGATAATTTGAAAACACAATACCTAATAACCTAGCGGTATATATTTTTCACTGGAATAGGATACAAATAGCTTGTGACAAAGCCAAGAGGGTGAACACGAGGTATAAAACCGACAAATATCAAGGAGCGGCGTTTGTAGCGGTCACAGCGCATGGAGAACTAGCCTGTAGACTTAGGAAAGATATCAAGGAGACAAAACTCGAGGTTAAGATTGTTGAAAAGCCAGGGAACTCCATCAGTTCACAAATATGTAGGGCGTACCCCCTTTGAGAATATCACATGCACCAATGATAACTGCATGGTATGTAGAATTAGCCGTGGCATTAGCTGTAGAACTAGAAATGTAGTCAACAGCATAAGATGCATAGAAGGTACTTGCAAAGACACGAACATGGCATGCATAGTGGACACATCTAGGAGCATTGCGAAAAGACTAAATGACATTTGAGAAAATAGTGACTAAAAATAGTCCTCCATACACTACCAACATGCCACGGACCAACATGGGAAGCAACGTGGGTCAACTTGACATCCGCATTTTATCTAAACACCCAAAGGACCCAACACTCAGAAAAAATACTCATACATGAAACATTCCCATTACTAAATAGGAAATATACGTAGTAGATAATCACACCCCAATACCCACAATTTATATATATATATATGCAGGTAGAATAGTTAGTGGGCTGTTATGTAGATAGATGTATGTATGTCTGTGTGTGTGTATGTGTATGTGTATATGCATATGCATGTAGGCATATGGATATGAAAGTGAACAGACATACAGACGGATAGGTACATATGTTATACGAACAGTCAAGCCCACATACACACACGTGAACAAATGAAGACTGAAACACATGACCATGCACACCCACACACACTTCACACGTCCACGCATATGGAGATACATATCCATAAATACAGACAGTACATAGTCACAAAAACCCATACGCACACACACACAGAGACACACTCAGACATGCACACACAAGGAGACAGAGGTTTACACACACACACATACATATAAAAATATACAAGCATGAACACACAAACACATGAATATGCAGAATACAAACGTACAGACATAGATATATACATACGCACACACACATACATGCATACATGCATATACACACTTTGATGCATGCATGCATACATATATACGGACATGCATACATAAATACATACATACATGTATATGCGGACACACACTAACTGACACGCATGTGCACAAACAAACAAAAAGAATGTAGCTTGAATAATGGACAGAGTCAAAAAACTATTGAAAAGGTTGCAAAACGCAATGAAATTTTTAGAAAGATAAATAAGTAAATGCGTGGAAATTTTACCGTTGAGTGTGTTAAATTATAAGGCACTAAAAGAGAATGACTCTCCCCAGACAACAGAATATACTTCAACACACTAACTCACATACAGAATCTTGCAAACCAAATCGAAAAAACGAAATTTTCTATTGGATTTTTGCAGATAATAAATTATATTAATGCTTCATCTCCATTTTCTAAATTTTCTTTTGAATATTTATAAACCAAGATTTATATGTTGACCTATTATTTTATGAATGTTTTTATTCACAAAAATCCTAGGCAATGAGCGAGTAATTCATTGAATATTACTATGCCTTATCGAGGCTATTTTAAACTCTAATTGAATATATTTATATATGTATGTATGTACACACACACAAACACACACACAAACATATATATCATCATCATCGTTTAACATTCGCTTTCCATTCTAGCATGGGTTGGACGATTTTGACTGAAGGCTGGCGAACCAAATGGCTGCACCAGGCTCCAATCTTGATCTGGCAGAGTTTCTACAGCTGGATGCCCTTCATAATGCCAGCCACTCCGAGAGTGTAGTGGGTGCTTTTTACGTGCCACCGGCACGGGGGCCAGTCAGGCGGTACTGGCAATGACTTCGCTCGCATCTTTTTACACATGCCACCGGCACAGGTGCCAGTAAGGCGACGTTGGTAACGATCGCGCTCGAATGGTGACCTTTTACGTGCCACCGGCACGGAAGCCAGATAGTGCGTGTTTGTGTATGAATCACTACAATCGTTTCGACCCACCGTACATCGGTCCTTCCCGGATAAGATTCTGTACAACTGGCTGTGATGCATCATTCGGTATAGGTGTGCCTCGTCAGTTCACTTTTTCTAAAGGTGCCTACCTCATTAAACCCGTATTCGTTTAGTTCGAGTATTATATATTTCGCTATTTGCCTGTAGCTGATTGCGTGCAGACGAGATCATAGTTTCGGATATCTTGCAAAAAGTACAGGTCTTAAACGTGATACTACTAGGTGTATAACCCAATATAAAAGGATTACTGATACACACACACACACACACACAAACATACACGTGTGCGCGCACATACACGCGCTCTCACACACACATATATGTTTATACATATAGATATATGCATGTGTGTGTGAGAGTGTGTGTATTTGTGTGCGCGTGTGTGTATATGTAGTTATATATTGTATTTTATATTGCTCATAGATCCAGAGACAACATTTCCAATGCTCTGAATTTCGAAGTACTAAAGTTCCAAACCAACGGTGAAATGTTATAAAAATATATGAAAGATCAAAATGAAGACCATAAAATTTGTATATTGTTATGCATAAAATTTTAGGAAAGGGCGCAAAGCTTCTAAACATGTTTATTAATGAATTATGTATGTTTGGAAATCTATCTATCTATCTATCTATCTTCTATCTATCTATCTATCTATCTATCTATCTATCTATCTATCTATCTATCTCTATCTATCTATCTATCTATCTGTCAGTCTTTGTCTCTGTCTCCCAATATATATATATATATATATATATATATATATATATATATATATATATATTTATAATCATGTCTATATGCGTATATATATAATATAAATAATAGATATATAAATGTATATATACATACGTTTATGTCCATAAATCTATACGTATGTCTGTATAAATATATATATATATATATATATATATATAGTTATCCGTAATAATGAAGGGTGAAATTAATTAATTTGGAATAATTATCAATTACACCAAGTAGTCTTCGGCATGTAAAAGCCTCATTCGAGGAAAATTTAAGTAATACTAAGCAATAAAGGGTTTAGCAACGAATTGCCTCACCACATACCGAATTTAGAAATAGCAGTCAAAGAGTTATAGCTATTTCTTCTACTAAAAAGGAGATCTCAGTAAAAACAGCAATTGGAAGGCAGACACAAACAGGTAAGAAAGAATGAATTGACGGCAATCTATCATACAATTTTAAGTTATCTACGGACGTACGTTTCGAAATCAAGTTTTTAGGAAAGCATAAGAATTAAATATTAAATAATTCCATCTTACCAAAAACTTCTTTTCTCTTCAGCGTAGAATACTATAATCATAAATGATTATATATTGAATTTTGAGATACTAGAAGGCACCAACTCAACTCAGTATCAGAGCGAGCTAGAATCCGCAACTAGTATCACCGAATTCAATGTGTGAATGGAAAGATTGTGTCACCAGCCCCTTCCCACCCGCGTGTAGCCAAAACAAGATGCTGTGGTCATCTACTGAGATAAAATATGGTTATCCGTAATAATGAAGGTGAAATTAATTAATTTGGAATAATTATCAATTACACCAAGTAGTCTTCGGCATGTAAAAGCCTCATTCGAGGAAAATTTAAGTAATACTAAGCAATAAAGGGTTTAGCAACGAATTGCCTCACCACATACCGAATTTAGAAATAGCAGTCAAAGAGTTATAGCTATTTCTTCTACTAAAAAGGGAGACCTCAGTAAAAACAGCAATTGGAAGGCAGACACAAACAGGTAAGAAAGATTGGTGCCTTCTAGTATCTCAAAATTCAATATATAATCATTTATGATTATAGTATTCTACGCTGAAGAGAAAAGAAGTTTTTGGTAAGATGGAATTATTTAATATTTAATTCTTATGCTTTCCTAAAAACTTGATTTCGAAACGTACGTCCGTAGATAACTTAAAATTGTATGATAGATTGCCGTCAATTCATTCTTTCTTACCTGTTTGTGTCTGCCTTCCAATTGCTGTTTTTACTGAGATCTCCCTTTTTAGTAGAAGAAATAGCTATAACTCTTTGACTGCTATTTCTAAATTCGGTATGTGGTGAGGCAATTCGTTGCTAAACCCTTTATTGCTTAGTATTACTTAAATTTTCCTCGAATGAGGCTTTTACATGCCGAAGACTACTTGGTGTAATGATAATTATTCCAAATTAATTAATTTCACCCTTCATTATTACGGATAACCATATTTTATCTCAGTAGATGACCACAGCATCTTGTTTTGGCTACACGCGGGTGGGAAGGGGCTGGTGACACAATCTTTCCATTCACACATTGAATTCGGTGATACTAGTTGCGGATTCTAGCTCGCTCTGATACTGAGTTGAGTTGGTGCCTTCTAGTATCTCAAAATTCAATATATAATCATTTATGATTATAGTATTCTACGCTGAAGAGAAAAGAAGTTTTTGGTAAGATGGAATTATTTAATATTTAATTCTTATGCTTTCCTAAAAAACTGATTTCGAAACGTACGTCCGTAGATAACTTAAAATTGTATGATAGATTGCCGTCAATTCATTCTTTCTTACCTGTTTGTGTCTGCCTTCCAATTGCTGTTTTTACTGAGGTCTCCTTTTTAGTAGAAGAAATAGCTATAACTCTTTGACTGCTATTTCTAAATTCGGTATGTGGTGAGGCAATTCGTTGCTAAACCCTTTATTGCTTAGTATTACTTAATTTTCCTCGAATGAGGCTTTTACATGCCGAAGACTACTTGGTGCAATTGATAATATTCCAAATAATTAATTTCACCCTTCATTATTAGGGATAACCATATTTTATCTCAGTAGATGACCACAGCATCTTGTTTTGGCTACACGCGGGTGGGAGGGGCTGGTGACACAATCTTTCCATTCACACATTGAATTCGGTGATACTAGTTGCGGATTCTAGCTCGCTCTGATACTGAGTTGAGTTGGTGCCTTCTAGTATCTCAAAATTCAATATATAATCATTTATGATTATAGTATTCTACGCTGAAGAGAAAAGAAGTTTTTGGTAAGATGGAATTATTTAATATTTAATTCTTATGCTTTCCTAAAAACTTGATTTCGAAACGTACGTCCGTAGATAACTTAAAATTGTATGATAGATTGCCGTCAATTCATTCTTTCTTACCTGTTTGTGTCTGCCTTCCAATTGCTGTTTTTACTGAGATCTCCCTTTTTAGTAGAAGAATAGCTATAACTCTTTGACTGCTATTTCTAATTCGGTATGTGGTGAGGCAATTCGTTGCTAAACCCTTTATTGCTTAGTATATTATATATATATATATAATATATATATATATATTATATATTATATATATATTATATATATATACATATGCATATATACGTATATTTACATACTTCGAAATAACAGACTAGAGAAAAAGCTAACAACTGATGAAAGTTCGTTCTTTATGTTTGGCTTGTTTTCCATGTGTGTCTTTGTTCGAAAGAATAGTTCATGCACCATGTACTCATGGTTCATACTTTCTTGTTGTCACGTTTCCTGACGTACTGTGCCCACATATGCATATATATATATATATATTATATATATATATATTATATATATATATACAAAATTAGAGAATGGAGAAATATACTTAAATCAGTAAAACATCAACTATCCGATGATACTCAATCCATACTTTAATACACCATTACATATGAGTAAGGCAATTTCATTTTATGTATGCCTTTACTCATATGTAATGGTGTATTAAAGTATGGATTGAGTATCATCGGATAGTGATGTTTTACTGATTTAAGTATATTTCTCCATTCTCTAATTTTGTAGTATTAATTTACGGTATTATTATTACCTTTACCCATATAATGCAATAGATGAACTGATTGTTTGACAATTTTAAATCTATGTATTAATTTTGTTGGGTACCTATCTAGCAGTATATTGGAATATATATTCCCATGGTGGGTGAATTTTCAACCCCTATCTCATTTTATAACATATATATATATATATTATTTATATTATTATATCATTCAAAGCTACGCATCCTCTTCCAAGTAAGATTTGTATATATATATATATATGTGTGTGTGTGTGTGTGTGTGTGTATGTATGTGTGTGTTTGTGTGTTATATATATATATATATTCATTCTTTTATTTCTTTCAGTAATTTGCTAGCCTATATGTGCGTATATATACATGTATATAATCTCTCTCTCTCTCTATATATATATATATATATATATATACAGAGAGAGAGAGAGAGAGAGAGAGAGATCAGGGAGAGAGAGAGATCAGGGAGAGAGAGAGAGAGGTGGAGAGCAAGAGAGAGAGAGAGCGAGAGTGAGAGATTCAGTTAGCGCAGTGTTTCCAAAATCTGTCCTGGTAGAATAATGAGGTGGTCAGGCCACGTCATTTGATACTTCATACGTAATATATCTAAGTATACAGTGTGTGTATTTACACACACACACACCACACACACACACACACACTCACACCACACATGCACACACACACATATCCACATACACACAGATATATACATATGTGTATATATATATATATATATATATATATATATATTATATATCTATATATATATATATATATATATTATATATATATATATATTTGGCCTTCCTCGCTTAGCCAGGGGGCTGGCGTCATTTAAGGTTAAAACAATGCGAAACGCATTGTGGCCAGCGATGTGTAGCAAAATCTGAACATCTGATAGCCTGGTCGGTCACGGTGATCACGGTTGATATATATTATATATAATATATATATATACATATATATATATATATATATATACATCTATATATATATATATGTATATATATATATATATATAGATATGTATGCATACATATATACACATACATACATACGCGCGCGCTCACACGCACACACACACACATATATTTATATATGACACTACAACCTGCTGTTTGTTTAAGCCTAGTACACATTTTATCGGAGTCTCTTGTCGAACTGCTAAATTACAAGGACATAAGTACACCTCTGCTGGTAGTCAATCGGTGGTGTGGGACAAACACAGGCTCACTCACACACACGAACACAGACAAGCACATTAGCAACCCCCCCCCACACACACACGCAAACACACCCATATATATACACACACGACGGCCCGAGACTGTAGTAGAAGATATTTGCCCAAGGTGTCACGTAGTGGGACTGAACACTGAACCATATGTTACGAAGCAAGCGTCTTATCACTCACCCAGTCCTCCGCCTATGAATGAATATATAAATATATACATATATAAATATATGCATATAGACTTTTATGGATATTTATCTAATCACACACACGTACAGGCACACATTCACACACAAATGTATACACGTGTCTGTGTAAACCCACTCACACCCCCACTGACCCACCCTCTCTCTCTCTCTCACACACACACAGACACACATATACATTCAGGCACACACACACACACACACACATATACATTCAGGCACACACACACACACACACACACACGCACACTTATATACGTGTATCTTCGCTCAATGAAAATACGAGAACATAAAAGTACGGGCCTACTTTTTTTCTGTTTGTTGCCGTGAGATTTTTTTGTGAGCATGTGAATATGTGTATTTCATGTCATGTCACTGAATGAAATATTATATAATAAAAAAAAAGCAACAGCACAAAAGCGAAACAAATCAGCTTTAAATAAATAATTCAATAAATATATATAAAGAAATAAAGATGTGTGCGTCTCCTCGCAGATCGTTGCAACATAACGAATCCCTTTGCTCAACAAATTACAGGCAGCGCTAACTATATCGAATTTGTTTACGTTCAGCTTTGCCATTCCTTCATCAACACTGCTAGATGTAACATCTTAAACATGCGTATCATGTGAATGTGATAGAATATCAATAAGTGTTTCAGTCTCTTTTATTTTTGTTTACTTTTTAGCTTTTACTGTTCTTTTGTCTTTGTTTATATATGTGTAATTTTTATGCCTTTAAATTAGCCTGTTCGGGATTGTAAACTATTAACTGGAGAAGCTACAACAAAGCGTCACACAAGAACGAACCATAAACATACGAGCAGGCATACACGCTCTCTTTTTTACTCCCCTTTCTCACTCACTCTCTTACTCTCACTCACTCACTATCTCTCCCTCTCTGTGTCTCTCTCTCTCTTTCACTCCCACGCACACGTACATATATTCATAAACACGCGCACACGCATTCCTAAGCGAGCGCACATACAAACGTACACATCATTTGCACAAATACACAAACAAGCAAGCATATACGAATACATAACTATATCGATCTATATACATGTGCGTGTGTGTATACATTTAAGAAATACCTACCTATCTATATATTATCTGTATCTATATATATCTATCTATATATATATTTATCTCTCTTTCTCTCTCTCTCTCTCATATATATATATATATAATTATATATATATATACATATATATATAATTATATACATCTATATATCTATATCTATATATATTTATATCTAGCTATATATATATATATATATATTTATATGTATATATAATCCTCCTATACAGGAACACACAGAACACACACACGCACACACATACACACAGAGACCCACACACATATGCACGTAAAGATTCTATCACACAAACATAACCATGCGCTCGATGTGCACGCGATGCGGTGCAAACAAGTTACTTGGAGGAGAGAAATTACAAAGAAAGGTATTTTCCTTCTTTTTAACTTTTTCTATGCAAATCATTTAA
>NC_042997.1:96261234-96348734 GCF_006345805.1 Octopus sinensis | reverse complement strand
GTTTAGCGACATTTCGTCCGTCTTTACGATCCCGGTTCAAATTCCGCAGATGTCAACTTTGCCTTTTAGGGTCGATAAAATAAGAACGAGTTGAATATTGGGGTTTGTTATAATGGACTTGTGCCTTCCCCTAAAATTAGTGGCTTAGTACCAAATTTTCAAACCCTTGTTATGGAAGGCGGTGAGCTGGCAGGATCGTTAGCATGCCAGACAAAATGATCTGCAGAATCTCTACTAGCTCTAGGTTCTTAGTTCAAATATTGCCGAGGTCGACTTAGTCACTTACACTTTTACGGTCGATAAACTTGTCAAGCAATGGGATCAACGTAATCAACGATCCCCCACCCCAACTAAATTTCGGGCATTGCACCTCTCGTTGAAATAATTATTATTATGGTAAGCTGGTTGATAGGTAGCGCTTCGTTAAAAAATGCGTTGCTGCACTTGATCAGGCTCTTTACGTTCTGAGTTCAAATCCTTCCGTGGTCAACTATACCTTTGATACTTTCAGGATCGATAAACGATTGCAGCATCAAGTAGTGGCGTGTATGGGATCTTTTCGGTTTGAACGGCAGTTTTTTCTAGCAGTGTCATATGAAATAGTCACCCATAATTATGACCCTAGTATCGATCTATAGCATTTCAATCTCTTTTAGGGTTAGTTAGGGTGAGGGTTAGGGGTGGGGAGAAGGGTATTTTTTTTCTTCACAAATGTAAATAAACCCAATCTATTTCTTAAACGAGGGACATATTAATACGGCACAGAATGTTTTCACCTCAATAGCCGTCATTGATTGGTTGAAACTGCAGAAATTGAAGCAAAACAACAACAAATATCTTACAAACTATATAATTTTCTCAATTATACCAAGAAAAAGAGATGTTTTATAAACACATTCTACCAGTATACGAAGTTTAAAAGTGTTTAGTTACGTGGAAATTATTAAAAAAAAAAAAAAACAGCCGTTCAAACTGAAAAGATCCCGTGTATGTAATCGAGTAAGCCTCTTCTAAAATTACTGACATTATCAAATTTGAAATAATTATCATTTTCAAAAGGCCATCAATTGACAGAATCTTGAGGACTTTGGTAAAAATTTCTTACCATATTTGTTCAGCCACTTTGTAATCTGATTTTACACTCCACCGTGATTATATTTCCTTTACATCTCTCCAGGGTTGGTAAAATAAAGTACTATAACCCTACAGTTGTCGGGTTTCTGTGTAGATTCAACACAATTGTTACTAAAAGTGGTGAGTTTGGCAGAATCATTGGGCGTTAGGAAAAATGTCCTACAGTATTTTACGTACATGGTTCAATTCCAGCTGAGGTCAACTTTTATCTTCTATCATTTCGGTGCTGATAAAATAAAGTACCAGTGAAGTATTGGTGTTAATGTAATCAACAACTCCCCTTCATCTAATATTGCCGACCTTGAGCTTATATCACAAACTATTTTCTTTAAAACAAATTCCTTGCTTTATTTGCTCCATCTCTTTACGTTATGATTTCAAATCCATCCGAGATTGACTTTAAACTTTATTCTTCCGAAACTGAAAAACAATGTGTCGGTCAGTTATTGAAGGCGATGGTGCCTACCCTTGGACTCCCTAAGATAGTTGACCCTCTCTCTAAAATAGAAACAATTTTTATGTATAGTGTTGAGTTGGCAGAATCGTTAGCGCGGCAGCAAAACTATCTTGGAGTATATCTATAAGTTATTTACAATTTGAGTTCAAACTCCGGCAATATCTTCATTGCCACTCATCGACGATAAAGAACTTAATAGGCTGCCTCGGAGAAGGTTCGGGTGGGAGACTCCAATCGATAATTCAATGTAAGATGGTTACCGGTAAACATGCATGACATAAACGTCTTCATTTATATGCCAGAAAAGAAAAAAGAAAATGCCAGAATGATAGACACTTACGTTCTCAATGCACCAAAGTAATTAGTATTAACATTATATCAAAATTTCAAATGATTACATGAATATATACAAGCTAACATTAACAAAGATGCATACGTAAATATATGTATACTTACACACATACACACACAAGCGCCCACACGCACACAAGCACGCGCACGCACACGAACATATCTATGTATTTATGTGTGATACTATATAATTCTCTTAGATATTAGTTAATTTTAAGACTGATGATATTTGAATATCTAACATTGAAACAAATGTTGGGTCTAAACTAAAGTAATGAAAACTCTGAGAAATATATGGTTCTTCACGGCTAAAGCATTCATTTTATCCAATACAGCCACGCGCGCGCGTACACGCACATATATATGTATACATGTGTATGTACACACATACACACACACACACACTTACACACACACATATATATATACATTCATATACATAACCAATATGGAACACATATGCAGAATGTTTTGACTATTTTGTCAGTTCGTGGGCAGACTGTGATTGTAGGCGTGAGATAATATATTCTCATCAATTCACCTGTGTCAAATTATCTGGAAATCACAGGCAAACGAAATAACTTAGGTCCCGTTAAAGGGTATGAAACGTTCGGATGTACCATGAAATGGTTCTTACACTCTTTTGCATATAGTCATAGAATGTGATTTAGCTGGCATCGGTATTGACAAGTCACTAGATGATGAAACAATAATGTCTGTCGCTCCTGTAATGGCGCCTGATGCAAGTTATCACGCTTGCCTATGACATCTAGGAGACTTAACACATGGCGAATTCATGGGAATATATTCATATATTCTCTTATGCCTACAGTCGCAGCCTGCTCACTAACTGACCTTGCGTAACTGTGTTCGATATTGCTTATAGCCGTCGGCTACTTCCATTCATATTTGAATATATACGTACACGCACACACACACACACACACACACACACGCATGCGCGCGCACACACACACACGCGCGCGCACACATACACACACACGTGCGCGCGCCCATATATATACATGTATATATGTAGGAAATGAAGTGGCAAACAACAACAGTATTCGCATCCCGTTGATGTCAAGTTAGCTTGTCATTTTTTATTCTTCTAATGTCTCGGAAAAAGGGGCTAGGTGCCGTGAAATGCCTAAATCACCAACTGAGATATGAAAAGTATTAGTGGCTTCGCAAAGGACAAATCATGAATTTTGGATGGTTTGCCCTGTGAGTTTCAGAGTTGTATAGCAGATCTGTTTTGTGACCTCTTGGCAAAAACAAATACCACAAAATGCAGGAATTTCCAGGTCTGTGAGCCGAGGTGTGTTGACTTTGCTGAGAAAAGTGACGAATACAGGGTAAATGAGGATGGTATCATGGTTTTGGTGTGTGGCCCCGCACAAGTTCAGGTAGCTGATTCCATTTTCAAGGAATACAAGGCTAAGGCAGAAGCTAAGATAAATCTGAAGAAACCGGTAAACCTGCGGATCGGCAATTGGAGAGGCAAGACTATAGCATTGAATAGTATATTTGGTCGATGGGCAGATGAACCAGCGAAATTGCTCGGTGTCTGGTTAGACGCGGACTCCAGGTTGAGATTACAAAGTGGCCATATTCACTCTGAAATGAGCAAAAGGAAATAATCTCTGAAAGATTGAGCAGAGGTAGCGAATGCGCACATCGCCTATTTAATAATTTACCCCAGTCCACATCAAGTCGAACTAGAGCGTTTTCGTTTCCGTTTCTCATGGAAAGGATGTGTTTCACTGGTCAGGTCGTCCATCTGTTGCCAGCGACCTCTGGACGGCTGGCTTGCAGTGTCATGGCTGCTAATGATCAGGCAAGCCTTGCGGCTATGCCATTTATTAGACTTGTAGATGTTGTCGAATAGCTGTCATCATGTGTGGGACAAATCCGACCATTGGCCTCGTGATAATCGTCCTACCAACCATCTCAGACAAGGTAAGGCAGGCAGTATTCCTCTCTCTAGTGACTATGGTAAAAGAGGTTACATGGTGGACAAAGCAGAAATGTTTAAGGAAAGACACTCCTCTTCAGTCAAGCTGTGATGGACCTCTTTAAGGTACACTTGGAAAAGAAAGTGAGCGTGGATAGGGAGGTGCTTCCCAGTGAATTTGTAAAAACATGGGTGAATCTGGTAAAACGATTAGAGTGAATGGCCCTACCCTAAGTATGTGCCTATAGACTGGAGAGCAGGAGTGAAGATTCGTATCTTTGGTGGTTAAATTAATCCTGGATGTGTTGGAATTCTTAACTGGCCCTAGTTAGAGTTTCTCTTGTATCACTTGTATCATGAGGACTGTATCATTCATGTTATCCCATTCTTTGTTTACCACGTTACCTTTATCGCATTTTTCCATCTTTTCAGTTAATTCCTACCCATTCTTTGTGTAAATCTGCACACAAATTATTTTCTGCTGTTGTGATATTCCCTCATCCATGCCTAAATGGTTATTTAAAGAAATTATTATTATTATTGAGTGTAAGAGCAGTGCATGACATCAAAGTGACACTGAGGTAAAATGTACAAAGCTCAGAATACCCATCATGACTGCTCGCCTGAAAAAGTTACACCAGGCACATGCATCACAACCATATGTGCATGACATGGTGATCTCATATCAAGATTATAAGCTCATGAACTTGCAAGTGGGGGCCTAGTTAGAATTTTCTTCAGGTTGAGTAGCCCATCCCACTCAAAAGGTCCCTGAATAAAGGTTGTTTAAGGTTGTTAAACAAAACACCCATGTTTTCAGAGAAGGATTATCCAAATCCCTGTGAGATTTATGGTTCGATCCTGTTTACATCTTCAAACACGCCTCGTTATTTGCAGCTCTCCGCTGTTTCAAATCCTCTATGACATTCTGTTAGTTAAGATTAACGTTGGATGTTTCTCTCAATTTTCCTGCCATAAGTGTACGTACATTTCCAAACATTTCTTAATCCAGATATGTGGTAGGCTATCAAAAGTTTTTTTTATAGTCTATCCAGGCTATCGACAAGTTTTTGTGTCGTTTGTGACAATTTTCCCAGATCATCTTATTGACGAGTACAACCATAAGATCCACGTTTACATCCTTTTTGCTCATGAGGGAATATATTAATTTCTATTAAAAAAAAAACTATAGGTATATTCAGTCGAAACAGATATTAGTATCTTATACATTGTTGTTAAGCAAAATACTATAATTTTTTGGTTGATTTGTTTCTTTATTATTTGGAAGTAGGAATGTAACACCATTAACTAACCAAGAGGGAATCATACTAGGTTGTAAAATATTGTTGTAAAGTTTTATAAGCAGTTCATGGCTCTCTGGGAAGGCACTCAACTAGAAGTTAGGAATTTTATCCTTTTCTGGTGACTTCCATTTGCCTGACTCCTGAGAGCAGATCTTACATCCTCTAACTTGATACCCTCCCACTTTGCTCTTCTAAGGAGTCTAAGTAAGTAGATATTCTACCAATCCAATTGGCCCTTTCGTTGTGTATTTTTTCGTCTGCCCAAATTTTATTCCAAATTTTGATGGGACAGACTTTACTGTAACTTGTATTTTCCCTATCTCCCTGTAAAAATGTTTGGGTTATTATTGAATATGTTGTCATTGAAGAATATAATACACTTTTTATACCTTGCTGTGCGGGCAGCTTTAGCACATACCTCTTGCTTGATAGTTGCTATGGTGGTATCGATGTCAAGCATGGTTTTCTTATATTTTTTCTTTAATTTAAGTACTTTTGTTGGTTTGATAGTCTTGTCAAACTTATGTTTTTTTTAAAGATTCTTTATCAGGCCTAAGTAGCTGAATTTGGTGTTGAATACACTCTTATCAAGTTGGCTTTTTGTGGGAATGTTGTCATTTTCTAACCCTTTCACCACATAGACTCATTGAGATTTTCGCGGATGCATAGTACAGGTGGTTTCAACATCATTAGTTGAAATTATACCCTTAAGTACAAGGCAGATTTTACCACTTCTTTCAGGTTTCGGTTCGAATTGCGAATTTTTGGGAGAGTGTCACGTCCATTCATACTGGTTTCTTTAATTTTCAGCCAGTCAGTCAGGATTTGATTGTTGGGTCAATTTCTGTGTGATTTTCTTCATGCTTTTGATTTTCAACTGCCTTAGTGTTTATGGTTGGTTTGAGAGTATTTCGCTTTGCTTATTAGTTACGTTGAACTCTTTCAATCATTACAGCATTTTATTAGACCTGGGCTGGTCTATAATTATTTCCTCTGTAGTATCTTCTTTAGCTGCAACTTCGTTCCCTTTATCCTTTACTGATTGCTTAATTTGATCAATCTAATTCAGTTAGTCATTTTCACTTCATTATATTTCTTCTGACGTTGGCAAGTCTGTTAATGCCTATGTAGGATCTTACTTCAACGTGTTTTTGTCTCCAGTTTAAGTAGGTTTATGCAGTATTAGATTTATTTGTGTGGAAATACATAATACAAAGCCTTAAGAACTTCTTTATTATCTCCCTTACTATTTTTAATTGCTTTTCTTTTGGATATATATTGACAAGCATGGGTGGCCATCTGTTGGAATATTCTGGTTGTGGAGCACTTCCAGCTCTCGTGTTTCGATATTTGAACCAGTAGCTGATTTTCCGTACCCAATCTGATTCATCGCTCGAGTACGCCACCCTTGGTCATCCGGGTGACGAGTATGCGATTTGTATTTTACTTTGCTATCATTGAGGCATGACGAGCTTGGACGCTGACATTACGGGTGGATCGGTCTGTTTATGGTTAATTGTTTGAGACATCACTGCCTCCGAGTTCTCTGAATGAAAACATTGGTCGTAACGTAGCTTCTTCAGCTTCTTGTATTTGTTTTTTTGATTGATTGATTGATTCTAGTTTCAGCTCATGAGCTGTGGCCATGCTGGGGCACCGCCATTTAACAGTTTCTATTTTTTGTTGATACATTTATCTCCGGGCGTTGTTTTTGTTGTTGCTGTTGTTGTTGTTGTTGTTGTTGTTGTTGTTGTTGTTGTTGTTATTATTATTATTATTATTATTATTATTTTATTATTATTATTATTATTATTATTATTATTATTATTAATGCACTGAGCTGGCAGAAACTTTAGCACACCGGGCAAACTACTTAGCGGCGTTTCGTCTCTCGTCACGTTCTGAGTTCAAATTCCGCCGAGGTCGACTCTGCTTTTCATCCTTTCGGAGTCGATAAATTAAGTACTGGGGTCAATCTGATCGACTGTCTCCTTCCACAAAATTTAAGGCCTTGTGCCTATAGTAGTCTTTTACTTATTATTATTATTATTATTATTATTATTATTATTATATTATTATTATTTTATTATTATTATTATTATTATTATCATTATTATTATTGTTATTATTATTATTATTATTATTATTATTATTATTATTATTATTATTATTATTATTGTTATTATTATTATTATTATTATTATTATTATTATTATTATTATTATTATTATTCAGTAGTTTTATTTTTATAGCGTGCTTTCACTTCACTACCGAGCGCAGCTCTGTGTGCCTTGGGTATGTGCTGTGATTTGTTGTGATGCTCTGATGGTTATTGTATGGAAATTGTTCTGCGTAGGATGTGTGCAGTGCCTAGTAGTGCAATTTTCTGTATCTTATATGTGTTTGTAAGTCCTGGTGTTTTTGTTATGTATTTGTCTGAATATTTTTTTATCATGCCTAATGCACCTACTATGATAGGAATTGTTTCTGTTTTCAGGTTCCACATTCGAGTTACCTCTATTTCCAGGTCTTTGTATTTTGAGAGTTTCTCCATTTCTTTTAGAGACACGTTGTCATCTGCCGGTATTGATACATCAATTAGAAAGCATTTTTTTCTTCATGATCTCTGACAACTATATCTGGTCTGTTGGCCTTAATTTCTCTATCTGTGTGTATCGGCATATCCCAGAGTATGGTTGCTTTCTCGTTTTCTGTGACCTTTTCTGGTGTGTGCCTATACCATCTTTTTTCTGTTGTTATTCCATAATGTTGGCATAGCTTCCAATATATGTAGGTTCCAACTCTGTCATGTCTGTGAATATATTCCTTCTTAGCCAGGACTGGGCAGCTAGAGATAATATGATTTATTGTTTCTTGTCCATCTCCACATATTCTGCAGTTACTTGTAATATTTCTTTTCACTACATGTTTTTGGTAATTTCTGGTGGGGAGGCTTTGGTCTTGTGCTGCAATTAAAAATCCCTCTGTTTCTGCTTTGAGTCCTGAGCTTCTCAACCATTGCTGGGATTTTTCTTTGTCTATTTCTTTTGCGTTTAGTTTAGTGCAGTATTTACCATGAAGGGGTTTTTCTTGCCATCGTTGTATCATGGCTCGTTGCTGTTCTATTTTTAGTTTGGATTTCATTTGTTTTATAGCTTTTGTTGTTTCTTCTTCTTCTTCTTCTTTGTGTTTATTAGGTGGTATGATTTCTTGTTTGTATTTGTCAGCTTCCTTAAATACTGAGAACAGTTTTTTGTTTTGCTCGTGTTTTGCTGCTATCTGGATCAGTTTTCCTTCCTTCTGAAGTAGGTATTTTTGCAGTCCTATGGTGGTTATTTTATAGTAGTTTTCCAGCTGTATAAGGCCTCTACCACCTTCTATACGTTGTATATATAGTCTTTCTATGTCAGATTTTGGGTGATGCATCCTAGATCCTGTCAGTATTTTTCTTGTTTTCCTATCTATTTTGGACAGTTCATTTCGTGTCCAGTTAAGGATATTGTAGCTGTAACTTATAACTGGGACAGCTAAAGTGTTGATACCTATTATCTTGTTTTTAGCATTGAGCTCTGTTTTTAGTATTGATCTAACTCGTCTATAATATTCTTTTTTTATTTTCTCTTTCATTTGTATGTGTTGTGTCTTATCTAGTTCATGGATTCCTAAGTATTTGTAAGTTTGGTTTTGGTCCAATTCTTTTATTTCATTGGTTTTATCTAGTGTGATGTTGTTACTCTTAACTAGTTTTCCTCTTTTCATGGTTACTTTGGCGCATTTTTCTAATCCAAATTTCATATCTATTTCTTTGGTAAATCCATGAACTGTCTTTAATAGTGTTTCCAGCTGTTTGTCATTTGCAGCGTATAGTTTTAGGTCATCCATATATAAAAGGTGGCTGATCGTTTTGCCGTAACATTTATATCCGCATCCAGTTCTATTTAGCATATCAGATAGAGGTGACAGTGCCAAGCAGAAAAGGAGTGGAGAGAGCGTGTCTCCCTGGAATATTCCTCTTCTAATGGGGATGTCTTTGGTTTTCATGAGTCCCTCTTTTGTTTGGAGGTGTAGGACTGTTTGCCATTTATTCATAGAGTGCTCTATGAATTTTATGATTGTTGGTGCTACTTTGTTAATGGCTAGTGTTTCGAGGATCCATGTGTGGAGGATGCTATCAAACGCCTTTTTGTAGTCAATCCAGGCCATACTGAGGCCTTTCTTCTTTCTGTGGCTGTCTTCAGTTACGGCTTTATTAATCATTAGTTGATCTTTACAGCCATATGAGCCCTTGCGGCATCCTTTCTGCTCTTCTGGAACAGTTTGTTTTCGTCCAGGTGCTTGTTCAGCCTTTGCGATATCACTGCAGTAAATGCCTTGAACATAGTAGGGTGGCAGGTTATTGGTCTGTAGTTTTCTGGTTTTGTTGTTTCATTTGATTTGGGAATTAAGATGGTTTTCCCCTTCGTGAGCCATTCAGGCATTGTCTCTGGCTCTGCTAGTATGCTGTTAAAGTTTTCAGCCAGCTTTTTGTGCATTCCTGTTAGATATTTCAACCAGAAGTTGGGGATCTTGTCATGCCCAGGTGCCTTCCAGTTGCTTAGTTTTTGCAGTGCCTTCAGTTGTTATGGGGGTCCAAAGTTGTTCAGATGCCGAGTTTGTTATTTTCATACTCCTTTTTTTTGGCTGTTCGTTCGCCGACCATATTTCTTTCCAGAATTCTTCCAATTCTTCTGCCATTGGTGCTGCAGTGACTTCTATTTTATTTTTGCCCAGTTCTTGGTAGAACTTTTTGGGGTCGGAGTTGAACTTTTTGTTCTGTTCAAAGAAGCGTTGGCGTTTCTCTTACCGGCGGATCCTTTGAGCTTTGGCAAGGATATCTTGCTTCAGCTTTTCTTTTATCTCCTGCAAATCTTTTTCTGTGATGTTATATTTGCGGAGCATTTTTGTTCTCTTTTTGTTGCTCAGTAGCGTTGCTAGTTTGCTGATTTCATAAAGAATCGACAGGTCTTTTCTAATATTTTAAATTTTGTTTTGGATGTTATTTATCCACAGGATTTGTTTGGGTGGTGGTACTCCTGTTTGGGCGGGTTTGGGTGAGTATCCAGCTTCTTTTGTGGCTGCAGTGGCTGCTGCGTATATCAAGTCATTTAGTTCAGTGATATCACTTTTTTTTGTTTCAGTGGCTAGTTCAGTGACGGCTAGGTTTATGTTGTTTATAATTGGTGTTGTTCTTGCGTTTATTTTTATTCTTGGGAGGTATGGTCGGTGGTCCATTTTGAGCTCGGTGGTCCATTTTATTATTATTATTATTATCATTATTATTATTATTATTATTATTTTTATTATTATTATTTTTATTATTATTATTATATTATTATTATTATTATTGTTATTACTATAATTATTATTATTAGTAGTAGTAATTGTTAGATAGAATGTCTAGAGATATATCTTTTAGCTCCTTACCTTCTGAGTTCAAATTCCGCCCGAGTCGATTTTACCGTTCATTCTTTCGGTGTTAAATAAAGTATGTACCAATTGAGCATTAATATCGGTACCCTTTGCTTGCCTCGTGCGAAAATCATGAAGAATTATTGTTGTCCTCATTATTATTTCACACACCTGCCCGTCGCCTACGCATACGACACATAATTTTATACAGACACATGTGTTTTCAATCAATAACATTTTCTCCCTTCTAAACGTGGGTTTTGAAGCAAATCATTTACAGTGTTCTACATTTGATATAGCTTATACGAGGTCTGATCAATAAGTATCCGGTCTGTTGCCATAATAACGAAGCTAAAACACACAGAGAAAACCCGCTTGGCACAATTGAACTTCAACTCTGCTGTGCACTTGAACTTGAACTCCGCTGTTTACAGCATTGCTTGGAAGGAAGGTGTGTAGCGTGTGATCGTTGCATTGACAGATGACAGAGAAAGTTGTAATGGCGATACCTACTCAGGGGCCTACAGAAAGTTGCAGAAAGTGTAAGGAGAGGAGTGCATGATCCACACCACAAGTGTGGGAGTGTTTCAGACGTTTCCAAGATGGCCGAAGTAAATGTCGATATTGACAAACGTTTTTGGAGGCCAGCAACCAGCAGAATTGAGAAAAACATCGCAGATGTGCAAGCAGTGATGAGGGGAAATCGTCGAATCACCTTCTGTGAGCTATCAGATGTGTAGAGTAGTTACGGTTCAGTCCAATCTGTTATCACTGAAGATTTGGGTATGAGACGCGTGTCTGCCAAGTTTGTGCTAAAACTGCTTTCAGCTGACCAACAGGACACTTGGCTTTCAGTTGCACAAGATCTTGATTGTGACGAGAGCGATGAAAATTTTTGGAAAACCTGGCATAGGCCTCTGAGCAGATGTCACCAAGCTTTTGGCGAAATTCCATGGATATTCTCCGCTCAACTTTCTGCGTCATGGTCAATGCGGCGATCACACGCTGCACACTTACCTTCTAAGTCTGCAGCAAATAGCGGAAGTAAGCTAGAATGTTGAACCTTAATCCACAGCAGAGTTCAAGGACAATCTATGCTAAGCAATTTCACTCTGCGTGCTTTAGCATCGCTACTATAGCAACAGTCCAGATACATATTGATCAGACCACGTATATGTATTTGGATTTAGATATGCGTTGAATACTCGCTTACAGAGTTTAAATCAGTACAGATTTCTACAAATAGCGATTATAAAGTGAATGACGTAGGGAGTGGGTTTAGGATTACCAAAGTCATGTATATCTCTAAACTTCTTTAAGGTTACGCGCCAGTCGAATATTATCTTGAAACTCAAAGTGCGTTGAAAAACAAAATGTTTCTACCAGAATTATATGAATATATTTTTTTTAAATATAGATTCCTCTTTTCTAATCCTTTGCTTATGAATGAGTGCATTTTTCTGATTAATTCAATTCCAGTTCCCTGTCCAGTTATTTCGCCATCTTGTTGTCAGATTTAGATATTCTATCTATTTCAATTTATACAGATGCTACGAGCATTTTCGAGTAGCAAATTATTTTGCATCATAATAATAATAATAATAATTTTTATTGCAACAACATAATTGAATTTAGAAATTTAAAAAATCATCGACGTGAATATCAGATATATGTGTGTGAGTATACATATACATATACATATGTGTGTGGGTATATATATATATATATATATATATATATATATATATATATATATATATATATATATATATATATAACGGGAAGCTTTATGAAAATAAACAAAAGACGAAGGCAGGTGGAAGACAAACGAACAATTGTATTAGTATGGCGCTCAGGAAATATAAATAAAACAAGTCTTAACGTTTCGAGCCTACGCTCTTCAACAGAAAGATACACAGAGAGAGAAAAACACAGAAAGAAGGAGAGAAAAAAAATGCGTGCAGTAGCTAACGAATCAACATGGCGATATATTTATATAAAGTTAATCCAAACAAGAAAACACAAAAAACACAACAACGCGAGGACGTGGAACAAATATAGTATTATTGGACGCTCAGGAAAGAAGGAACGAAGGCGGGTTTAACGTTTCGAGCGGAGCTCTTCGTCGGAAACATAGGAGAAGGAAAGGTCCAGAGAAGGGAAGACAGAGGAAAAAAAATCGCCAACGGTACACACGAGGTCACATTTTGAAAATAAATATATATATAGTTTTTTCTCTTCCTATCATTAATTACAAATATAACAAGGTGAATTGCTTTTCAAGGCAGCGCTGATACTAGTAAACAGGTTTGACCTCTCCTGACCTAAAATGTCCTTGGTCTCTTTGGCTGACCTATCCACCATCTGCTGAATCTATTTATAGAGCTATAGAACATGACCTCTTTACCAAATGCTAACCAACTATTCCCTCAAACAATGGTAGTAGTGGTGGTGATGGTTATAATGATAAAAATAAAAATAATAATAATAAGCTACTGCTGTGACTACACATAAAACAATATCATTGATGATGATGATGATGATGATGGTGATGGGGATAATAATAATAATATAATAATAATAATAATAATAATAATAATAATAATAATAATAAGAAGAAGAAGAAGAAGAAGAAGAAGAAGAGGAAGAAGAAGAAGAACAATAATAACTGACAGATCCTTTTTTTCCGTACTTTATCATTTTTTCGAACTAACACAGGCAGAGATAAATCTATCAACAAGAAAATACAGACGAATATGGATCTGCTAGCCTTAAGAAGCGGCGCTACGAACAATGTTTACATGCAGATCTGTCTCCTAATGTAAGAGTCGAAGCTAGTCATGCTTCAATGTCAATAAAACAAATTACAAACCGCAATGGTCATCGAGCGGATTACAAAAGACCACGTACCCGAAAATTGAACCAAATTCTGATTGAAAAATTAGCTACTGTATCAAATCCTCCCGACACACAGGAGCTGGACGTATCCCACAACCGGAATATTCTAACGGATGGCCATCCATGCCCGTCACAAATAATCAAAGAAAAAGAAGGAAAAATGGTCTAGGGGAGATAATAAAGAAGTTCTTGCGGCCTTCTACCATGCCATATATTTCCCCACAGATAAATCTAACACTGTACAAACATACTTAAACTAGTAGTAACGGATAAAATGAACGAAGCTGCAGCTAAAGAAGATAATACAGAGGAAATAATTATAGACCAGCCCAGGGCTGATAAAAACGAAGTAAGGATTGAAAGAGTTAGTATAGGTGATAGGCAAAGTGAAATACTCCCTGAAACAATCACAAACACTAAGACAGATGAACATCAAATAGATGAAGAAAGTCACACAGATATTGACCCAACAGAACTACATGAGCTAAAAAATCATATCATGATTGAATGGTTGAAAATTAAAGAAATCAGTATGGATGAACGCGATACACTCCCTAAAATCCGCAACTCTAACCAAAACATGGAAATAATTGGTAAAATCCGGCTTGCACTTAAGGATATAATTTCAGCTAATGATGTTGATATCACAGATCTCAACCACCTTACTATGCATCTGCGAAAATCTCAACGATCCTATGTTGTGAAAAGATTAGAAAACGGCAACATTCCCACAAATGGGAATGTTTACATTCTTGGCAAGAGCGTATCCAACAACAAATTAAACTATTTAGGTCTGACATTGAATATCTGAAAAACCTTAAGGTTGACAAGACTACCAAACCTACAAAAACACAAAAATTAACGAAAAAATATATGAAAACTATACTTGATATTGATGCCACCATAGAAACCATCAAGCAAAAGGTATCTGCTAAAGCTGCCCGCATAGCGAGGTATGAAAAGCGTGTTAGATTCTTCAAGGACAACAACATGTTAAAAAATAACCCCAAAAATTTTTACAGGAAGATAGGAAAAACAGCGTTTACTGCAAGGTCTGTACCATCAAAAGAAGAAGTGCAGGGATTTTGGAATAAAATTTGGGCAGGAGAAAAACACACAACGAAAAGGCCCCTGGATTGACAGAATATCTACAGAACTGGACTCCTTAGAAGAGCAAAAGTGGGAGGGTGTCAAGGCAGAAGATAGAAGATCTGCTGTCAGGAGTTCAAGCAAATGGAAGTCTCCAGGAAAGGAAAAAATTCCTAACTTCTGGTTGAATGCCTTCCCAGAGAGCCATGAACTGCTAACAGAACTTTACAATGATGTTTTGCAACACCCTAGTAGGATGCCTCCTTGGCCAGTTAATGGGTTAACATTCCTGCTTCCAAAAAGTGAAGAAACAAATGAACCAAAAAACTATAGACCCATAACCTGCTTAACAACTATGTATAAAACGCTAACATCTGTCCTGACAGAATATACCTATAGTTTTTTAACAGACGGCAGCATATTCCCTAATGAACAGAAAGGATGTAAACGTGGATCCTACGGTTGTAAAAATCAACTACTCATCAATAAGGTGATCTTAGAAGATTGTCACAAACGACACAAAAACTTATCAATAGCCTGGATAGACTATAAAAAGGCTTTTGATAGCCTACCACATAGCTGCATTTAAGAAATGCCTGGAAATGTATAAAATAGCACCTACTCTGCGAAACGTTTTGTATGTAAGTATGAGATCATGGAGAACCACACTAACTTTGAACAGTGACAATGAATCTCTAAATGCTGGTGATGTAAAAATTTCATGTGGCATTTTACAGCGTGACTCACTATCACTACTCCTCTTTTGTTTAGCCTTAATACCTCTCTCAAAATTGCTCAATGACGCGCAGTACGGTTATAAAATGTTTGATAAAAATATAAATCATCTCATTCACAGCTTTTTGCAAAAAATGACCAACAACTCATGGGCTTACTAGCGATAGTCAAACATTTCAGTGACGACATCAGAATGCAATTCCGCCTCGATAAATGAGCAAAAACTACCTTTATCAAAGGAAAAATGACAGAAGCATCTCACGTTAACATTGACCAGCAGAATGTCATAAAAGAATTAGACCAAACGGAGAGCTACAGGTACCTAGATGTAATTGAAGGGAACGGAATAAGGCATTCAGTGATGAAGGAAAGGATCAGGAGAGAATGTTATCGCAGAGTGAGATCAATACTCAAGACAGAGCTGAATGCGAGAAACAGGATCGAAGCGATCAATGCTTTAGCCATACCAGTCGTGACTTGCAGTTTCAATATCGTTAACTGGTCAATTACTGAAATATATAATCTTGACAGAAAAATACGAAAACTTTTGACAATGCATAGAATGCACCACCCTAAGGCAGATACAGAACGACTGTATCTGCCAAGAAAAGAGGGAGGCCGTGGACTTTTACAACTAGCAATAAAAATGAAGATTGCTACAATTGGCCTAGACACCTACCTGAAAAAATCTGAGGACTGAATGTTAAAACTAGTCTCAAAGCATGAAAACAAGAAAGCATCATACTCAGTAACAAAACAGGCAAAGGAATATCAAAGTGAATTCCGAATACAACAAATTTCGGAATTAGACATACAAGAAACAAGCACAGAAAAAGCTAAGCGCATGAAAACCCGTGCCAAAACTGCGGCCTTAGATATTCTGAATAATAAATGGTAAGAAAAACCTCTCTATGGCAAATACCCAAAGAGATCGAATAATGCAGATGTTGACAAAGCCCTGACCCATCAGTGGCTAATGGCCTCCGGGTTAAAATCTGAAACAGAAGGGTTTATCATAGCAGCTCAAGATCAATGCTTACCAACAAGAAACTACCAGGCCAACATATTAAAGAACGGCAGTAGCCCAACATGTCGTGTATGTCAACAACAAAATGAAACCATTGATCATGTTGTCTCCAAGTGCAGTCTTCTAGCGCCTACAGAGTATCTCAATATGCATGATAGAGCTGCACAATATATTCACTGGGTAATTTGCAAAAACTTGGATTTGCCCCATGAAAAAAACTGGTGGGAACACAAACCACCTCCAGTGCTTGAAAATGACCACATCTCACTCCTCTGGAACTTTACCATTCAAACTGACAGAAAGATAGATGCAAATAGACTAGACATCATATTGAAAGACTTCAGACAAAGAACATGCCTCCTCATTGTTATGACTGTCCCAATCGATATAAACGTATCTGTCAAGACCTACTAAAAACTGAGCAAATATAAAGATCTTGAAATAGAAATCAGCAAAATGTGGAACCTTAAAACTAAAACAATATCTGTTGTCATAGGTGCCCTGGGAATGATAGCAAAAGGGGCTGATTGCTACCTTACTGAGATACCAGGAAACTCAAAAATGGCAGAAATTCAAAAGATAGTGCTCATGGGACCTGCTCATATCCTACGCAAAATACTCTCTATGTAATCTCAGGGTTTAAAACAAACAAAATTTTCGTTTTTTTATTTTGGAAATTCACTAGTACACCCCCCCCCCAAATATATGGCACACTAGGCATAACAACAACATGAACTTCCAACCTGTTGTCTCTTGAGGTCTCTGGTTGAGACTTGGAGCCAACTTGTACAAATATAAAGCAAAAGTCAAACATATAATAATAATAATAATAATAATAATAATAATAATAATAATGATAAAAAAATATTCAGACAAATACATAACAAAAACACCAGGACTTACAAACACATATAAGATACAGAAAATTGCACTACTAGGTACTGCACACATCCTACGCAGAACACTTTCCATACAATAACCATCAGAGCATCACAACAAATCACAACACATACCCAAGGCACACAGAGCTGCGCTCGGTAGTGAAGTGAAAGCACACTATAAAAATAAAACTACTGAAGAATAATAATAATAATGATAATAATAATAATAATAATAATAATAATAATAATAATAATAATAATAATAATAATAATAATACTTCTTTCTACTATAGGTACAAGGTATGAAATTTGGGGGAGGGACATAGTCGATTATATCGACCCCAGTATTTAACTGGTACTTATTTTATCGACCCCAAAACGATAAAAAGGAAAGTCAATCTCGGCGGAATTAGAAGGCAGAACTTAAGTAACATTAATAATCAGACGAGTAGTCATGATGGGTATACTGGTCTTCGTATATTTTACCCCAGTGTCAATTTGATGGATTGCACCGCTCTCTCACTCATTAATAATAATAATAATAATAACAACAACAACAACAACAACAACAACAACAACAACAACAACAACAACAACAACAACAATAATAATAATAATAAAATATTAGCTGTTTCTCTTGTTTCTGTCATTAGGCCACGGTCATGCTGAAGGACTGCCTTGAAGGATTTTAGTCGAACGAATCGACCCCAGTATTTTTGTTAATCTGGGTAGTTAGTCTCTATTGCTGAAACGATATTTTACAGGGACGTAAACACTCCAACACCAGTTATCAAGCACTGGTGGTGAGCAAACACAAATACAGAGATACACACATACGCACACACATACACACGCACACACACACACGCACACATGCTCACGCGAGCGCCCACACACACACACACACATTCACTCACTCACAAACAGCCCAGATAGCATACGTGATGATCACGTGTTCGGCCAGTCTATTAGATGTTAGCGCTTTACATTGTTTACGTTTTCCAATGACACCACACACTCACACGCTACTGATGCTATCTCCCTGGTGAAGTACTTGACCAAAAATAAACCTCTTTATTTGACATATATTGAGAAAGTTGTTGACAGTGAACATTTTTGACGGAGAAAGTTTTTGACAGTGTCCTCCGCTCCCTTATCTCGTGGGTAATGAGGAAGCTAGGGATAGATGAGTGCTGGGTGAAAGCTGTGCAAGCCATATGCAGGGATGCTGTCTGTAAGGTGAAATATAGCATTGTGAATAGCAAGGAATTTTATGTACAGGTAGAAGTTCACCAGGTCATAACAGAGGAGTTTAAAACAGGATGCCTTTAAGAGATCCTCTACGCTGATGACCTTGTTCTCATTGCTCAATCGCTACCGAAACTAGAAAAGAAATTTCAGGGGTAGTAGTAAGGTCTGGATTCAAAATGTCTTAGAGTTAATTTAGCAAAAACCAAAGTCTTAGTAAGTAGGAACAAAGAAAAATCAGTGATCCCTTCAGTAGGGTGCCCCTGCCCGATATGAAGAAAAGGTGTTGGTAGTAACTCCATACAGAGTACACAGTGCAAGCTATGGACATATAAGAGGTACAGTGGTATCAGAGGAAGGTTAACAGAGAATGTATTCTTTGCATGTGGCAGATACTCGGGTACATTAAAGACGAGGAATGTACATAAAATTGACTCCCTCAAATAAGAAGTTGTAGGTAGTTTCCCTTAAGTAGGCGACCTAGTTAATATTGAAGAAGTAAGTTCTAAAGCGTAACTGTTAGAATAAGAACAAACTACGCAAAGTTCAGAAAGCTGACATTTTTATCCTGAGCAAAATGCTTCTTCCACAGAGTGAATGGCAGATTTTATGATGTCTATGTACGAACAACTATGCTACATGTCAGTAACATATGGGCTGTGTATACTGGGGACACACGGTAGCTTGAAAGAAGTGAAGCCATCATGTTCTGCAGGATGGCTAATGTCAATGTGCGAGTACGACAAAGTGTAATTTGAATGAAAAATTTTATATACAAGGCATCAGATGTAGCGTGCAAGAAAGAAGAATGCGCTTGTATGGTCATGTGACACTGCCTCAAGAAGTGCTGATCTCTAATTATGGAAGAAACGTGTGGTAGGGGTAGAGCGTGGGCTGCGGGGTAACTCCGAAAAGCTCTATCTACGACGATTTCATCTCAATCGAAGGAGAGGGGGTTTCTCCGCCCGGGTTGCAGATCCGTGGAATACGCTGCCGGACGAGATAGTGAAGATGCTGACTACCGCTCGGTTCAAATTCTCTCTTGACCAGAAATGGCCTGAACTCTTTGTATGAACACCCTCCCTGTACATAACTCCATGTCCCCCTACATGGCCTTGCTTTTGCTTTTTGAGCCAAAAATTTAAATTAAATTAAATCGAATTAAATTAAGAAGACGTGGGATAAAATCATGAGAAAGGATCTTCGGATGTTGGGCCTCACAATGTAGTTGAAAAGATGTCGAGACTTCTGGCAGTTTGCTGTGCTTGAGAAGACACGTCAAGCTAAATCTTCTACATCACTCTCTCAGGCGAGAGATCCTACTTTTGCGGTTTTGTTGGTACAGGTACCACGTAAATGTACTCGTTCTGGTGCCACATAAAAGCGCCCGTACAACTGCCACTTAAAGGCGCCCGTGCCATTGCCACGTAAATACATATGTTCCAGTGCCACGTAAAAACACATATACAGGCGCCATATAAAAGCATCCAAGCCGGTGCCACATACAATCACCCTGTACGCTCTGTAATGTGGTTAGTGTTAGGAAGGGCATCCGGCCATAGAAACCAGGCCAAATCAGACAAATGGAGTCCGGGAAGCTCTGCAGCTGGCCAGCTCCTAGCAAACGTCCAATCCACACCAGAGCGGAGAACGGACGTTAAAAGATGATGATAATAATAATAATAATTACACATATACAATGCATTTCTTTCACTTTCCGTGTAGCAAATCTAATCTACATACCTATGCCTACGCCTATTAGCGAGGCTTGAAAGGGAAAGGCTCAAATCTAATACAGTCACACACACACACACACACACACACTCTCTCTCTCTCTCTCTCTCTCTCACTCACTCACTCACACACACTCTCTGTCACTCACTCACTCACATTTCTTAGAAGAAATGAATTTGCATCGATTGATACGGATGTCGATTATAAGTTTTATGATATTAATATGGCACACTTCGACTAAAATACTTCAATGCGGTGCTCCATTATGGCTACAACCTAATGAGTGAAACAACTAAGAAAAAAAGATAAAAGACCTTATGAAATCTAAAAAGGAAAATTATATTGAAACCTATTTGCATCGCACAGCTTTACTTTTTCCAGTTCTTGTTATTAAATGAACTTTATGTCATTATTTTCTTTATATACCATAAACATTCTGGACATATATGCTCATGTTATGTATGTGGCACAAATTCAGAAATCTGTATAAAGATTTACTCTCTATCGCATATTATCAGACTAGAAAAACATCGAAGCATAGAGCCAATATGCTAAACAAGAAACTATAGCCATAAACTAGAATAAATACAAGAGATTATAGTTGTATGTAACATTCAAAGAATGAATGCCACATTTATGTATACGATTTAAATGATTTAATGTCGGCTTTTGAATCACAATAATCTTTATATATAAAAGTGAGGTTGTGTGCTGTCTGTCTCCTACGATTTAGATTCCTAACTACTCCCACCTTTTGCGATGCAGTTTAACCAAAACCGGGTATCTTATAGTCGTGATTCATATCGAGCCCTTCTGGGTATTAGCGCGCGTCTACGATGAGTCTACGATTAAAAAAAAATACCATCAATTTTTCCCATTTTTAATGCATTTTTGGCATATATAAAGGAAGTAACTCTCTAAAAATTTATTATTAAATCTCAGAACGTAAAAAGCTACAGTAACACCCCCCCTTTGTGGTTAACCATATTGAGATGGCTATTATACTTTACATCTCTAAAAATGCTTATATAGTTATTTCCCTTACAAACCCGAGCAACGCCGGGCGATACTACTAGTTAGATATATATGACTATGTACAAGCAAGCAAACACATACGTGCACTTGGATATGTGACAATGTGTGCGTTAGTGCCAGCATATGTGTGTTTGTGTGTGTGTGTGTGCGTGTGTGTGTGTGTGTGTGTGCTCCGACCAACCACACCGAATAACATATTACATCTCTGCTTCAAAAGCGATATAGACACCGTTCATAATGTCAAAGTGAATCCGACATTACTTTCGGACCACAACATAATAGAGCTGTCTGTGTATGGACCAAAAGTAGCCAGAGACATACAGCCTAAAAGAAGCACTCAAAATCTCTCCAATCTGCACTTTCACAACGCAGGCCGGAAATCGATTCAAAAAGAGATCCTCCAGAGATCCTCAATGTCTCTCCGCACCAGACATTGGCACGAAACTAGAATATTTCATGTCTGTTATGCATACCTATTTCTTTACTACCCACAAGGGGCTAATGCATACCATATGCCAAAAATATGATCCAGAGCTTTAGGCCAACATAAACATGGACAAGATTTCAAGGGAGAGGAAGATCCTTATGAGACAACGACGAAGTTTGCAAATCGCATCAACCAACATCCCAAAAGTAGTGAAATGTCCGCTTAAAAATAACACTGATGGTGATTGAAAACAACCTGCAACAATCCTATGTGAAGGAAAGAGCCGACAAAGAAGCATGGGTTATAAAAAAAACATGAAGTAAAACCCAAAGGCCTTCTTTCATTATGCCAAAGAAACAGCCACAGTACGCTGCAAAATAGCACGCTTCTTCCCAGAAGAATGGCTCCCTGACGGACAACCCAACCGGGATTAATGAGGTACTGAATAAACAGTTCAAAAGTATCCTTACGATCCCCTTGGAACACAGACAAGTGAACAAAGCAGTGAAATTATTTGCCGCCTTATTTGCCAGTGAGGTAGTTATGATGGGTTACAACGACATTTGTGAAGAAGATATAATACTAGCTATAGATGAGGTGGACGTTAACTCAACTGCTGGCCCTGATGGTTTCCCAGTAATCCTCTTCAAATCGTGCAAACGTACCTTGCGAAACCACTACAGATTCTCTTCTAGAGCTTTCTTGCAAATGGGATGCTGCTAAACAAGTGAAAGGAGGGAATAGTATGCCCAATACATAAAAGGGGAAGCAGAGCAGACACCAAAAATTATAGGCCTATCTTCAACTTCACACAACAGTAAAGTCATGGAACGCATAGTCAGAAATTGAACGAATAGTCAAAATTGAACACATTCCATTTATAAAATAGATGGCATTTGAAACAACTCTAAATTACATTTAGCTGTGAATATGTCGATTAACAATAAGTCTTCAGGGTTTGATGGAATCTGTGCAGAAGTCTTGAAATATAGTGGTGACAAAATGTTTGAACTCTTAACAATATTGTCACTGTTGGAGAACTGAGAAAATGCCTCAAGACTAGATTGATGCCATTTTAGTCTCCTTCTATAAATCAGGGCCAAAGGATCTGTGTGGTAATTTTCGTGGGATTTCACTTTTGTCTGTGGCTGGAAAGGTACTTATCCGCAGTTTGACAGGATGTTTAAATACATTTATAGTTCCAAACATAAGTCTCAGTGTTGTTTTCGTTCCTCCAGAGGCACATCTGATTGTATCTTTACTGTCAGACAAGTACAAGAAAAGGGCATTGAACAGAATCGTATAGCCAGCTAGAAACAGTGTTTCTGGGCGCTAGACAACAGTGACATCGTCCCAGCCAGGATATAGCCATATGTTGCAAATACCCTTTACTTATATATATATATATATATATATATATATATATATATATACAGACACGCACATACGCGCGAGTGCACACACATACATATATATAAATCGGGTGCGAAAGCGCGCACTGAATAATCCAGTTGGAGGAGATACCTTCCTGGATATTAAAATAGAAGTATCGTCGTCTATTAGAGAACAACCACGTTAAAGTGGAGATAAAAACTATCTCTTTGATTTGTTTGGATACTGCTCGAAGAGAGATTTCCCAACGAACTAGTTTCCTAGTTAAAAATCAATGACTGTATGACACTGTATTTTCTAAGGAGTTTAGACTACTTTCATACAAACCAAAGAAGTACCCACCATAGAAGTGATCCCATAATGTCGAAGTCATGTGGCCTGGTTCTCTCCTAATCAAAAACGGATTAGCACGTGCAAAAATGATAGACATCCACGAGTTACGGAAAACAAGAAAATACCATGATGCACTTAAAATATTATCTTACTTATCAACACACAACCCGAGAAACATGGAAGCATGCAACATTGTCCACCAAAACACACCCTCCTTATGAAGGAACTGCGAATTGAAAAGGCACTGGCAACATGTAGGATTATTAAAAGCAAGACACAACCGCAATCCTTTAAAAGTCATTCACCAGCGCCAAATTACCCACTAAAAGTACAACCCCACTAATCAAAAAGTGCAACCACTCTAATTGCTTGATTTGTATCTTCCTTTTGGGGGGCTCAACATACAAATTTAAGTCAGGTCATACTTTTACCATGAAAATCACTTCACCTCTGCTTCGAAGAACTTTATCTGTGTTCTTAAACACGGAGGTTGTTGGGGAGACTACATAGGTCAAACTTTTTTAACTTTGCGGGACAGACTAACGGTGCACAGGCAACAAATCCGAGACCCCACCACTAGGAAAATTTCCGTAAGCAAACACCTGTAAGCATAAATCCGAAATCCCAAATCTTCCCTATTCTAAACCGCAACTTCAAATCACCGTAATATAACACCATACAAACCCCAGTTGCCGTCGTCACCTAACTCTAGACCAATCAAAACCGAATTTCAGCAAATACAACAAAATGTCCCTTTAAGAGAATCAGCTAACCGGCACGACTGATGACCGTTCCCCTCAGGGAAATCAACCAGACGGAACGACAAACTTGACCAGCAGAAAACAAAACGTTACCAGTACTTTAACGAATCAAAAATCAGATCCGCTCGGATCCAAAATACACCCTTACAAGCGGAATTTGCTAAGACAGAAAATCAGAGAAATTTTAAAGCAAATCCCTGATTTTGCTTTCTCCATTTCTCTCGTGTTCTTTCCCCTCTTAACACAGTATGACTGAAACTTTGATGATACTCATCGATCACTTGTCGATCACTACTAACACTGCTGAGCTTTGTATATTGAAACAATGTGATGCACAGTTTTAATATTATTGACTATTATGAACATTTAAACTTGTCAACATCGAAATTTATGAGCATGTTTTTCTAATTCCTAATTCTAAATTTGTCTGTTATGAACATTTAAATTTGTCAACATTGAAACATTTAAAGATGTTTTTCTACTACATAATTCTAAATTTTTACCATTGATAAACAAAAAAATATAACTGAAACTATTTGGTGTACATATAAATAAATATATTTTAAACACTTACAAGTTCCTCAAATGTAGGTGCATTTTCAACAACAAATTTGCCTATATTTTTCCTGCGAGGAAATACACCTTCTCGTTTGTTTTACACACACACACACACACACACACACACACACACACACACACACACACACACACACACACACACACACACACACACACACACATATATATATATAAGAAATTTAAAAAGGAAAATACGCACACTTACATAGTTTTAATATAATTTTTAATATATCGACCGGTTTCGCTATCACTATTCATGATTTTATGTTTTACTTATTTGAATATATATATTCAAATAAGTAAAACATAATATGAATAGCGATGGCGAAACCGGTTGATATACTAAAATTTATATTAAAACTATGTAAGTGTGTGTATTTTCCTTTTTTAATTTCTTATACACATTACAAATCACCACGTGGGATAATCGAAATTCCTCTTTTCTGTTACTACTACTATATATATATATATATATATATATATATATATATATATATATATATATATATATACATACATATATGTTCATACATACATATATAATATCTACCTATCTGTATGTATGTACGTATACATATATATACATATATACACAATTTAATAAACAAAATATATATTTTATGTACTACTCTTAGTTCATGTGATGAGGACATGGCACACATTATTTTATAATATGGCTGGTGTCCCAATACATTAATTATGCATGTAGGAAGTGTCTGATATAAGTGCTATGAGACTAGACGTGTTATGAGACATTATTTAGAATGTTCTCAGCTCATGAAGCTAATAGTAGCACATAAAAACATATATTGTGTTTATTAAATTTTATTTATCTCTGACAAGATGAAGTAGTTCTGTTCTTGATCACATAACAGTGTGCTCTCTCTATATGTATATATATATATATATATATATATATAATATATATATATATATGTGTGTGTGTGTGTGTGTGTGTGTGTGTGTGCATGATGCATACACACGGTCAAATGTGTCTCTTTAAATGGATAATTTATGTAATTTCCAAAGCGTGTATTTGGAAACACGCAGGTTTGGATATATATGATTGTGTGACTGAAGATATGTGTGTTAAAGAAAAGCATTGAGTGTCTGAATACAGGGTAACAATTTTGAAAAGTATAAGTTTAATCGTCTTCCCGTTATTTGGGTAGCCAAATAAATCGTAACGTTACGTCAATAAATTATCATGTCATCCGAAATCCATAATTAGGAATTGAGTTAAAAATGAATCCGTACGAAACACAGAGTTCTCACCCAACGAAGAAACTTCTAAAAACAAAGCACTATATTATAATGAGGTTCTCGTAAGTTAGAAAATTAGATATCGGTACTGTTGCATTCTTGAAATGCATTTCAATAAGCTGGGTTATTGAAACTACCACGCGGAAATAATATTTTCAACGACGAAAATAGTGATTAAACAATGAAAACGTTGTTGGGCAATCTGCAACACCAAAATGAAACCTGTCAAAAGGTGCATGAAGTCTGTTCATTCAACAGCTATCCAACACTGAGAGACACCTAGCCTTTATTTAGACATCTCTTTAGGAGAAGGACATCTTATGTATCACGTGCGACTTTGTTTACATCCAATGATTTTGGTTAGCTCTATTTATCAGACAAAGCGTAAGTTGTGTGTTCAGTTGGAATGACGGTGTGCAAGGTCACTTCTCACATTAAAATCTTTGAAGCATAGGCAAATCCATCAGCTGCTTATCAGATTGCGCTTATTTAAGTATACCTATACGCTTTGTCTGATAAATAGAGCTAGCCAAAATCATTGGATGCAAACGAAGTCGCACGTGATACATAAGTGTTCCTTCTCCTAAAGAGATGTCTAAATAAAGGCTAGGTGTCTCTCACTGTTGGATAGCTGTTGACTGAACAGATTTCATGCACCCTTTGACAGGTTTAATTTTCGTGTTGCTACACATGACGGAGAGAAAATCAGAGAGATTGTAAACCAAATCCCTGTTTTTGCTGTCTCCATTTCTCTTGTTATTTCCCCTCTAAACTCAGTATGACTGAAACTCTGATGATACTTATTTCTTGTCGATCACTACTAACACTGCTGAGCTGTGTAAATTGAAACGAAGTGATACACAGTTTTAATAGTATTGACTGTTATGAACATTTAAACTTGTCAACATCGAAAGTTGTGAACAAATAAGAACATTATAAGAAAGTCAGTTATGGAACACCTACTTGTAATTAGGACGGTTATATCTCACTCTGGCAGGTCCTGCATCCGCCACATTTCTCCATTGTCTTGATTGTGTCTTGCCACTAGATAACAATAGAGTAGAAGGAAAAGGAAATTATAGATGCTGTACAATTCTACCTCAAATCTTAAAAATCTTGCACCAGATACGTGTGTGTGCGTGTATGTGTGTGTGTGTGTGTATGTGTGCGTGAGTGTGTGCGTGCAAATGTGTGTGTATAGCAGTAAATGTAAGGAAAAGCAAGTGAGGCAAGTCGATATACGAAAAACATTAAATACATTTAATACCAACAAGTTGTGCTTATGTTCACATATAAAAAATCCGACTTACACAGAATAGAAATGATATCTCTCTTTCTCTTTTACTCTTTTACTTGTTTCAGTCATTTGACTGCGGCCATGCTGGAGCACTGCCTTTAATCGAGCAACTCGACCCCGGGACTTATTCTTTTGTAAGCCCAGTACTTATTCTATCGGTCTCTTTTGCCGAACCGCTAAGTAACGGGGACGTAAACACACCAGCATCGGTTGTCAAGCAATGCTAGGGGGACAAACACAGACACACAAACATACACGCACACACATATATATATACATATATACGACGGGCTTCTTTCAGTTTCCGTCTACCAAATCCACTCACAAGGCATTGGTCGGCCCGGGGCTATAGCAGAAGACACTTGCCCAAGGTGCCACGCAGTGGGACTGAACCCGGAACCATGTGGCTGGTTAGCAAGCTACTTACCACACAGCCACTCCTGCGCCTATATCAGGAACTAAAGATGTTGAATAAAATTTTTACTAGTCCAGCAGCTGTTTCTGGGGGCTTGGTGGTCGGAAATGATGAGTGTAACTTAATTCCTTCATCGGATAATATCACCCTCCATCTTCAGGGAAGAATTTTATATGAGGTATTGACAGAAAGGAGTGTACCCGTCTCTATATGTATGTACAAATATATATATCCCTTTGTGAGTGTGTGTGTGTGTGTGTATGTGTGTGTGTGTGTGTGTGTGCGTGCGTATGTGTGTGTGCATGAGTGCGTGTGCGTATGTGTATTCATATCCGTTCCTGCTTTCGTCTCTTAACCTCATGACGACACATTTGCCTGAGTGGTTATTACTCTATGAATCCCATTCCTCTATATAGTCTTGGTCATATTTTTTGTCTAATAGTTCACGTTGCACTTAATATCCCCGTATTTATATTCTTCCTGAATCATCGTACATTTATGGGGTTTCTTTCTCTCCTTATTCTTGCCTTGTCTTACTGTACGTTTCAGCGTATTCTACTGACCTTTTGCGTATATTTTTAGTAACTCTAACCTCTTAACCTATATCGATGTTTTCCATTTTGAAGTTATTATCTTTAAATACACATGCCATTGCCACCACTCCAGCATTACACTATTCTTCCTGACTTACATTGGTGATATTTGTCTCCCGGGTATTTATGTTCGGCACATGCTTTGATCATTTTCTTTTTCCAATATGACATCTGACGATGCAATTTATAGCTAACGTGTGATATAATTGGATAGCATTTTAAAGTTCTCATTGAAATTTTTTTATCGATTGCAGAAAGAAACTTAATGAATTAACAAAATACCATTACTGTACTTCATATTATTTTCTCATACTATACTATAAGTGTATTTCTTCAAGTAAGTTTGCGGCTTCCCTATATTATCGAATATGAGCGCCAGTTACCAGAGTATCTGGTAGAATATAGTGCTATTATGTGATAAGATGATATGTGCTTCCGACCAGCATTCCTGATGTGTCATCTGTATTGTTAAGTGTTATAGGAGACGCAAAACAAATGGTAACTTTCTGATCGATTATATGCTACAACACAGAATGTATAGTACTCTTTCAATTCCTAGACCGTGTAGTGCGGTGTTCTTGAGAAAGAAACTTCATCTTATGTTGCTCTGCGATCACGTCGACACCTCACGAGTGGTACACGTGCACCTGTTCAGACAACGTCAATTTGATGGAGGTAGCGAGCCATTATACAGCATTCTTTTAGAAAAAAAAAACTATATATTTGTGTGTGTTTGTGCGTGAGTGCAAAACCCATCAATTTTATTTTTCCAGTCATAGCAAGATCCTGTGCAGGTCAAATTTTAAGTAGCAAGAGACTGACACGAAAAAAATACATACATGCATGCATACATACATAGAAGCATACATGCATACATGCACACATACATATATATATTATTTTCAAACGCATAAACGCTGTTAGCACAGCTGAGGCTGGATAATATATCCATACAAAAAGGAAAAATTATGTCAACAATCAGCCACGAAACTCGAACTCACAATTCTTTGATTACCCGTCAAGTGTTTTACCAATTAAGCCAAACTAAATTGACCCCTGACAAATTAATTCGCAATTATTGAACTTATAAAGCGAATAATCAGGACGTCGCAAGGCGGAAATTCAGTTTGCGATACTTATAACCAGACTAAGTTGGAACGTATTGTAAAATGCAATATTTTTTATCTCTTTGTAAGGATATTTTATTCAGTCCTAGCCTATTCCCCATTCCGTATAAAACCATATGGCAATATTTTCATATTAGTAGATATACAAACACCTGAATCTATCTTGTACTCATATATTCTTTAAGAACATCAATGTACAATATATCAAACATAAAAGTAGTGAAAATCCACATACTGTTGTCGCATTTTATTAAAGTTCCTACTTTAAAAATGTGAAGAGCCTGAATGGAAGGGAAATATTTACCTGGGTACGCATTGAAACGGATGTCATAATAGTTGCTCTAAAACTTGAGACACCGTATGCATGTCTGAACTATTACAATATCTCTCCTAATCGAGTTTTGAAACAATTATATGTAAATTATCGAAGTTTAAACTTATTGGCTGTTAAGCTTACATACGATTTTCTAGTGATAAAGCTGTTAAATGTATATTTATAAAATCGTTAATTAAGCAATTACTTTCTAAAGTGTAATTGCTTCTGTGAACAGAATTAGAAATAGCACTGTAATTATAGCTATTATTACTAATTATTAAATTACTTTCATTGAAAGAAGCAGTTCATTGCACTAGGTTAGGACTTGTGATATAAGATATATCATCGAGTGACTGTGTGGTAAGTAGCTTGCTTACCAACCACATGGCTCCGGGTTCAGTCCCACTTCGTGGCACCTTGGGCGTCTTCTACTATAGCCTCGGACCGACCAAAGCCTTGTGAGTGGATTTGGTAGACGGAAACTGAAAGAAATCCGTCGTATATATATATATATATATTATATATATATATTTGTGTGTGTGTGTGTATGTTTGTATGTCTGTGTTTGTCCCGCCAACATCACTCTGCAACCGATGCTGCTGTGTTTACGTCCCTGTAACTTAGCGGTTCGGCAAAAGAGACCGATAGAATAAGTACTAGGGTTACAAAGAATAAGTCCTGGGGTCGATATGCTCGACTAAAGGCGGTGCTCCGGCATGGCCACAATCAAATGACTGAAACAATTAAAAGAGTAAAATAATAGCTATATGCCTATGTTGTGCAGGAGAATGTTTGATGAGTAATAGCAAACGTTTCTATCATTGTAGATACTTCTATCTTAATAGATGTATTCTATCAAATAATATTCCCTAGTGTATATCTCCTAAAACTACAATTTAAAAAAATGTCTGTGAGCCAATACTTCGTTATAACTGATTAAAAGATCCTTCCATATTTTCTCGTTTGGAGATAATCTCAGCAAACTTAATGCTAAACAAGTTCTTCATGACGTTCTTCAGATCGTTCGAAAAATGTTAATATGGCTTACAGTTTTGTTAAATTTTCTGTATGTGTAAAATTACCTATTATAGAAATTTAGTGTCAAATCCCAAAATTATTGCTACAGATTATCCTTACCCAATATAATGGATAAATTATTTCCATTGAAACAGTCAAGCAATTTCTGTAAGAATTTATCAGTAACACGAGGGTGAAAATTTAAGCTGTTTAATAGGCTTTCATCTCTATGCAAAACCCCATCTATACATCTCTATAAAGGAATTCATCCTTAATTTGAACCACAAAAATTACGCCAATATCATAAGTAACCTCGTTGGAATCTCTTGTACTCATACGTGCGTAAAAAACGGAGTGTTTGTCAATTTAATTGCAGGCAATCAGTATTGTAACTTAGAGAATATTCCTGAGCAAGTATAATTTACAAATCCCAAATCTCAAATTTCGCGTATGCATTTTCCAGAATTGATATCCGTAAGTAATAATGAGGAAAACATAACGACTATCAATATTAAAATTGCATAAAATTTTTACATTCAATATTAAGGGTAAATTTAGAACAATCTATCACAGAAAAAAAGAATTACATAATAGTGTTCAAGAGACTTCTCTAATGTTCGGTAATATCTTATTTAAAATGTCTACACTGGCTAACTATAAATAATTGGAATAATCTCGCTTATGGATGGTCTATTGTAGAATTAAAATGTATGGTCCTTCAATGTGAAATAAAGTGTGTGTGGGTCTGTTCATTACTGGATAAGGAGATCTGAAGAAAATATAAATAACAAATTTTTCATAATGTTCATAAAAATAATTTGAATTACGGTAAGTTGTAGTAATCGAATAGGAGTGGGTGCTATGAAGCCCCTCCAGCCAACTACAAATTATCTATTTTGCAAAAGGAACATGAACATCATTCGAATCTGAGTTTTTTAAATCATATAATTTCCTGATGTAAAGATTGTTTGCCAACATAACATGGCAGTTCTGGTTTAGGACTAATGTTGCTGTAATTTAGTCCCAGGAGACATCGTTTCCAGCTGGCTATACGACACGACCTTTGCCCTCATATTTTCGAACAACGAAATCTCTCACCTCCACTCAGCTCAAAACAATATGTCGCGATTTCTTGGTTATTTCTCTTCATCAGCGCAGAATAATTGCTCGGGTAGAGGTGGCGCTGCCAAATTCCCGTTCGAAATACATAGTATGCAAAGTGACAACTAGTCACTGATTTATAAATTTGAAAATTACTATTTTTAAATCTCATAACGTGAGATACACAGATATTATTTTGATCTCAGTGATGGTGCTAGATTCCCTTGTTCGAAAATATGAGGACACAGATCGCGTTGTTTAGCCAGCTGGAGACGATGTCTCCTGGGACTAAATTACAGTAACATTAGTCCTAAACCAAAACTGCCATGTTATATTGGCAACAATCTTTACTACAAGTACTGTTGCTGAATATCTCACGTTGTGAGATTTAAAACTAGTAATTTTCATATAATTTCTTAGTGAAATTAATAGCTTCGATAATTATAAATGATTGCATCTGAAAATGTCCTAAATATGCATTATATTGAAAGCATTTATGTATTTTAAATCGAAACTTTTCTTCTGTCGGCACTTTGGCTTTGAACATCTGATAATATGAACATATCCTGTGTGCCCACGGGGCTAAGTCATATGAAACTGAGTGAAACTCGTAGCCTACATGGATAGATAGATACATATATACATACATACATGCATACGTACATATATGCATGCATGCATACATGCATACATGCGTACATACATACACTAACATACATACATACACACACATGTATCTATATATATGTAAAAGTATATATGTACCAAAGAAAAAAATAGTTGGCCAACTTCAACTGGCTTCTCAAAGAAAGGAAAATAGAATAACTTATTTTGAGGTCCATAATATGGGTAACGCTTTAACATATAGGGAAAGAACGGTGGGCGGGGCAGTTTGTGTTTGTGGGAAAGGTTTGATGTACTAAATTGCTATTACTGCGCAATTTACACACATAATGGATTTTTGATTTCCCGGTCTCACTTAGTAACACATTCATGAGTTTTCCGAAAGAAATCTCACCTAACTGAAGTATCAAAGATGTAGGGGTTTCAATTCTGTACCTAATGTTCGCTATTATACATTCTCCTATTCTCTTAATTTACCCGCCATATAAGGCAAAAAAGAAAAAAGAATTCTCTCTTAAATTGTACTATTTATTTATGCGCCCTTTTCAGGCCCAGCCAGTTTCATGGGCCAGGTTTCTCTGTTTCTGTGGCGAATGTGTTCTCCCCAGCTGGACGGGACGCCAGACCATCGCAGCGTTACTGAAGAAACAGGAAAAAAGAGTGAGAGAAAGTTGGGGCGAAAAAGTACAACAGGTTTCGCCACCACCCCCTGCCGGAGCTTCGTGGAACTTTAGGTGTTTTCGCTCAATATACACACACAACGCCCAGTCTGGAAATCGAATCCGCGATCCTCCGACTGCGAGTCCGCTGCCCTAACCACTAGGCCATTGCGCCACCTTCTTAAATTCCAGTGTTACATTATCTTTACTTCTTTCTTTTCCGGCTACTTATTAAACCGTATAAAATTCTTTAAAACTTTTTGTTAAATAATCTTTAATGTTTCAATTTAAATTCTTCACGTGTTGACAAAATATGATTGTATTTGATATTTCACACAATCGAACTTAATTTTAGTTTTACTTAACGGAATTCAATTTAACGGTTATTAACCTGATATTTCTAAACAGAAATGGCGCGTCGAATTGTGAGGCAATATCTTCTTGAAAAAAAATCCTCTTAGAGTTTGACTAATTTATCAATCTATATTGATTCCATCTTGGAATGTCATTAAATAAAGACATTATACGTTGATTAAACTTCTGTAGCTTCCTTCTCACAGATTTCTCTACACCAACGATTGCTAATGTTTTGACCCCCCTGACCATGCATTTGAATGTACATTACAACCACGAAAAGGTAATATGTTAATTACACTGTCTACAATCATATCCTAAGCAACCGACTTCGAAGCAGTCTTTTGGAATATCTAACACAGCAACGTTTGAACTCAGATGAGAAGAGTTTGCGACATGAGGTTTACAACATTTGTTCGAGTAATTGATTAACAAAACGATCGATTTTGTGTACAAAGTACTGCATATTGAAGATACAATTTCACAAGCATTGCGAAATATATATCAACAAATAGTCATATATAACTCTTCACTCTATTTCCTGCTGTACACTATGATTCATGCACCAACATATCAGTTAGGGAATAACTTGGATCTGCAGTATATACGAGTCAGAAAATATGTGTAACCCACATGGTTTATTATACTCTTCAACAGTTATTCTATTAGTCTGCTTCATCATATGGAGTGCGTAATGTGTGTTCGCCTGAATTACTTTAACCATTATTTTTATTCACTATTATATATGAATGTAGGTATGTATATAACAGACATAGTTATATATATACGCACTAGTACACATATACATCCATGTGCACACACACACACATATGCATACGTACACACACATATATATGCAAGTAATTGTGTATTTGCACATACACACACACATACATATGGGTGTGTCTATGTGTATGTACGTGTGTGTATGTGTGTGCATACTTATATGTAATCGTGTAAATATAAACCCATTTACGGAGGTGGTGATATTATCGTATACAAACACACATACATTCTTTTATTCTTTTACTTTTTCAGTCATCTGAATTCGGCCATGCTAGAGCACTGCCTATAAGGGGTTTAGTCGAAGAAATCGACCCCGGTATTTTATTTTTTGTAAGCCTAGTACTTATTCCCTCAATCTGTTTTACCGAACCGCTAAGTTAGGGGGACATAAATACACCAGCATCGACTGTCAAGCAATGGCCGGAAACAAAGACACATATACCCGCCCCCACAAACAGAAATATACACACACAGACACACACTTATACACGACGGGCTACTTTCAGTTTCCCGCCTACCAAATCCACTCACAAGGCTTTGGTCTGTCCGAGGCTATAGTAGAAGACACTTGCGCGACGTGCCGCGCAATGGGACTGAACCCGGAACCATGTGGTTGGCACGGAAGCTTCTTACTACACAGCCATGTCTGCGCCTATGTATATACAAATATGTACATATTTATAATTGCAAACTCACACACATATGTGTGTATGCTTGTGTGTGTGTACAAATATACACATACTCACACATGCAGTAAATTAATAAAAATGTAAATGAAGAAATTTCACGATATTATTTTGAATTCCGATAACTCTCAACTTTCTATTTTTAATTTGATCTCATTTTCGTTGTAGTATAGAACTTATTTTCATATATCAGATATAGGAGACGAGCATGAGACCAGCACTAACAACCATAAATAACACAAAATCATACTCTCACATGAAAGCAGGAGTGCATGCACGCATATGGGTACATCTTCATGCATATATACATAGATACACGCCCAATTATGTTTTGGCTTGCTAAGACATCAATGGACGATGGATTAACCGACCGACACTTCGAACTCACTCTCAATAATATTCTTGCTTACAAATGTTAAAATAAATTAAAAATAACATTTTACTTTACAGAAAGATGGAGTAACACATCAAATTAAAGTAAAAATGTTTTTATTAGAGCACAATAAAAAAACGGACGATAGATCGTTAGCCACTACACACATTTTTTTCTCTCCTTGATTTTTCTGTGTGCCTTTCTGTAGAAGAGCGTAGGCTCGAAACGTAAAAGAACTTTTTCTATTCCTGAGCGTTATACTAATACATCTGTTTGTTTTGCACACCACCTGTCTTCGTCTTTTGTTTTTTTTTTCGTAAACTCTCCCTATATATATGTATGAACGTGCGCGAGCGTTTCTTTATGTGTGGCTGTGAGTATACCTATTTGTAAAGTACAATTGCGTGTATTTAAAAAATACGTTCGCTATGGTGGAGAACTTAAATTATATATTATTTTTATTCAGAGAATTATCACAAAGGTATTTGCCGCCACTCCCTGACTTGCAGTTTATTCCAGAAAATTTATTAATATCTCTGGGATTATGGAGAAAATATTAATGGTATAGAATAATGTCAATTGCAAATGGTACCTTTCAAGCACACCCGTGTACAAACGCAAACACACAAATACATCTTCCAGTCAAAAATGAAAGCATTATAAAATATCAAAGTATTAACTACTACACTACGGCTGGGAAATAATAGTCTCCTCAATTTAGGCACATCCATCTATCACCAGGGTCAAAAATGGTTCCAGAACATGGCGCATGCGATCTTTATTGTGTCCCTTGGAAGACCTTCAATCACTGAGATATTGGCTGCCCCTTGATCACACCCTGCACAGCATAATCCGTGGGATTACAACCAGGAGAATTAGGAGGCTAGAAATTTGGGTTGGAGAAGTAGTAATTCTCTGACAACCTCTTTTGACTCTTTCCAGAGGTATGGCTAGGACTCAAATCATGCTGTCACAATTGTGGCCTTCCAGTAGCAACGTTCTGCAGCGTTCTCTAGTTAGGGTTTGAATACAGACTTCAGCAGCTTCAAATAGCCGTCTGAACTGAGACTAATGCCCTGTTCAAGGGGCGGTACACAACGGGCGGCACGACATCACCCTCACTGGAGTCACAATGACCATCATAGTTGGAGGAAAGTTTCCTGGATTGCATGCTACATGGTCTTCATATGGATTGGAGGCAAGTCATCTATTGTTCAGGGTGTGGGGTAGAAAAAAAAGGATCATTCCGGGATCAAGAGGATCTTCAGCTTGTCCGGGTGCTTCTTTGATTTTGTTAATAAACCTCTCCTTGGTATTGCCTATTGGAATTTGTGTCTTGCATATTTTGGACGAGTTAAGGTTAACATTGTGTAGTTAAGTTCATCATTGAGTGCTAGCATTTACAAATGCTTTCGTCTTGGAAGTCCGTGAAAAGGTGAGTAATAATTTGTTTCGGGAAAATAAAATGAAAGTAAAGAAAAACGAGCTAAATAATTTGACGCCTATAAGGTGCTTCTATAAACACACACCAAAAAAAGCATACTATAACACCATAAAGGGGGAAAAGCATAATATAACTGACATTATGTAGCAGTAACCAAGAAACAATGGCCTAGATATAAAATTTCACCAACAGTTGACCATTAGAGAAGGTGGTGAGTATAAAATTTCAATTCAACATTTTGATACTATTCAACTGTGGTAACAGATAATAACAGACTGAGGCTGATGGATAGAAAGGTGTAACCTAGTTTCTTATAGATACACGGTGACTAGCTTTATTTCCGTCCCTCTACTTCAGTTCCCAGTTTCTTCTTTCTCTTGCTCTTTCTCCTTTCTTCTTCCTTTTTCTTTATTCTTTTCTTTTCTCTTCGTCCATCTTTATATATCTATTAGTTCTATTTTCGTTTATTTTGGAACGTGTCACACGGACTCTCAAGACGACATACATTTGTCGTTCACATCTTTCAGTTCACCAATCTGAATAAACGGGACAATGAATGCACTTGAAACTCATATCAGAAACAGCTATAAGTCAGCAATGTAAAAATGAATAAATGTGTGAACCCATTATTTATGCCTTTTCTTGTATATCACTCTGTGAAAACAAACCAAATTAACTTGTTATTGCAACCTCGATTTGACAATGTCGTTTGTTGATGAACTTCAATTTCGGATCTTGCCTTAGTAATATTTGGAGTTGTATACCAATCAGAAAATTTTAGTTAGCCTGGAGTATTTGTATTAATAGAGCTGAAGGAGAATTTTGCCTAAATTTATAATCCATTATTAATAACGCTATATATATATATACATATACTGGGGTTGGACATAATAATGGAAACACCTACCAGCATAGCATCATAAGTTTGAAATATCTCTAAAACAATCATAATCTTGTTTATTTTTATGTTATTTGATTTATTATTAGTGTTACTTAATATGTTTTGCTAAAATTGCTCCTTTCTTCTCATATATCATCAGAAAAAGGTAATTAAAATTCGCTAAAATGGCAGATCTATTGGATTTCAAAAAGGTCAAATTGTCGGTACTCATATGGCAGGCACAAGCATAACGAAAACAGCCGAGATGTTTGTTGTCTCAAGAAGTACTGTCTCGAAAGTAATGACAGCCTTTAAGAAAGAAGGAAAAGCTTCCTTGTCGAAACTAAACTTCGGGTCGAAATCTTACGCGAATTATTAGAAAGGAATCCAAAAGTACAGCTCTCAAAATAACTGCACAGCTTAATGACCACCTCGGGAACCCAGTTTCCACAACAATGTTCGTCGGGAGCTGCACAAAGCTGGATTTCACAGGAGGGCTGCAATCAGAAAAACACTACTTTCAAAATCAAACGTTGCAAAGCGATTAGTGTGGAGTAAAATCCTAAAGAATTGGTCCCTAGAGCAGTGGAAGAATGTTATTTTCTCAGACGAGTCATTCTTTACTTTATTTCCAACCACCGGCCGGGTATATGTGTGAAGACAGCCAAAAGAAGCATTTGCTATAGACTGCCTTCATAGAGGAGGATCTGTGATGATCTGTGAGGCTATATCTCGGAAATCCGCCGGCCCAATGATTTCTCTTCATGGCAGAATTAATATACAAGGCTATTTAAGCATTTTATCTGATCAAATACACCCTATGGTAGCGGACCTGTTTCCGGAGGGAAACGCAATCTTTCAGGATGATAATGCACCAATTCCCACAGCTAAAGTTCTTACTGAATCGCACGAGGGATATTCTAGTGGAGTTGAACATCTTATATGGCCGCCACAGTCCCTAGATCTTAATATTAGTGAACATTCATGGTGCATTTTAGAAAATCAAGTAAGGAGTCGATATCTTCCATCATCATTACTACAAGAACAGGAGACTGTTTTAGCTGAAGAATGGACAAAAATTCCCTTGGAAACAATTGAAAATTTGTACGAGTCTATACCTCGTAAAATTCAAGGTGCAATTACTGCAAAATGTGGTCCTACCCCATATTAAAATAAATGTGTTTGAAATTTTAAGATGTTTCCATTATTTTGTCCAACCCCTGTATACACACACATGTATCTATAAACACACACATACAAGTGAGAAAAAAAACGGATGAAAATATTACTAAACTCAAGAGTTAGAATTTCAAATTTACGAAAATCATACTAAATGTAGTACATATTCGGTCCGTCAGATTTTCGGAGATTATATTGAGACTTCACTTCGCCCCATTCTAATGATGCTGGTCTGACAACCTAAAGCCCAATGAACATACGCCATGGATGATTAGAGAGTATCTAACGGAGACACACAAATATTTCTGCAAAGATATAAGATTTTGTAGCATCTGAACAAAGTTCGACTACCTGGGCATAACTCAAAAGTTCTGCATGGAAATATACTACTCCTACAGAAAATGGTAACTGCTTAGATTTTTAGACCTACGAACCGACGCTCATAATTAGAAATCTAGTCACAAGCATGATTTTGCAATTTATCACCTGACTTCATCAGGGACGCATCCTACTATAAAAGTATTCCTGAAGAGTACATTAAACATATATGCAACTTGCCACTGACGTTATCCCCGAAATTCTAGATTTCACTAATACAGCTAGGTTTTTCTTTCGCTAGTACAAAACCATTTCCAAATCCACAAACTTTTAATCTTTTAGACCCTCACAACATCAACATTTTCTCTTAATTTTTTCGATAATATGACTTCCAAAAATTCACCTATAGTAGACGCTCTCCATCCACCAACTTGAAACTGCCGGGTACTCCATCCACCGACGTGTAACCTCCGAAATTTTACCGACTGCCCCTTGGTAGAATTCTGCTTCTCAAAGTTAGTGGAGCCTTATGTATGAAATCATAAAGCAATATATGGGTATGACAGCCAAAGCTTTTACGAAATATTGCGTATAGAACTTACACTACTTCAAGTGTAAATAGAAGGAAAACTCCTGCGCTGACCCGTTTCATCTGGGGTCTCCGGATCATCAAATAAGTTATCCTTGACAACGTTTCGCCTTAGTCACTAGCCCGCAATAACAATCAATTAGAAATTTATTCTTACTTTGTGAATGAATTTCGAGCCGGTAAGAATTGATAGACATGACATCCAGCCCTACGGCTAGATGATCTGCGCAACATAGTTGAGCACATAATCCCCGCAATGCCATACAGTCTATATTCTAACTACCTTGGTCACATGACGTCACTCATAACCTAATTCTGCTAAAACATGATACAATGTTCATAGTCTATAGGATGGCGTATAAATGACTAATTGACACCATTATGTTGCTTGCACAACTGAAGTCCTTGAATCCACCACACTGTAGTCTGAAATGAAAGTGGCGCCAAAATTCTCTCATAAAAATAAAAAAGCGGAAAGTAACTGATAGCATGACAATCACATGGACTCTGTAGATCAGTAGAGATCTGAATACGTACTTGCCACTTTACATTTCTTTTAAATTCTCTACTATTTCGCTGAAAACCAGAGATGTGTGTGTCCTGCAACCACTCACACACACATATACATATATGTATACGGTATTAATCACAAATGTCAAACAAACGGGAACGTGGAACTCTTGAGTAACACCCATGTGATGATTTTTCAGCTGTAATAAAGGTATATATATATATATATATATATATATATATACAGGCAAATTTGTTATTGGAAATGCGTCTATATTTGAAAAACTTGTAATTGTTTTAAAATGAATTTATTTACTTATGCAGAAACTAGTTACAACAATATTTTCTGTTTATCAAAAGTAAAAATTTAGAATTATGAATTAGAATAACGTGTTTAAAACTTACAATGTTGAAATGTTAAATGTCCATAACAGACAAATTTACAATTATGAATTAGAAAAATGTTTAAAAATTTTAATTGTGACAAGTTTAAATGTTCATAAAAATCAATATGTTAGTAGTGGTCAAAAAGAAATGAATATCATCAAAGATTCTGTCATACTGAGCGAAGAGGTAGAAAAACAAGAGAGAAATAAAGATTGTTAAAAAGGGATTTGGTCTACACTTTCTGTGATTCTCTTTCAATTGCGTGCAGGCGCTTTCGCTTGTAACGTTGTTCTTTTGGAATCCGATGTATTTATAATTTTTCCCGCGTACAGATCTGATTTTTGATTCGTTAAAGCCCTGGTGACGTGTTGTGCTTCTGGTGATCAAGTTTGTGATTCTGGTTGGCTTCCCAGTTGGGAACGGTCATCAGCCGTTCCGGATGGTTAATTCTCTTAAAGGGTCATTTTGTTGTATTTGCTGAAGTTCGATTTTGATGGGAAGTAAAATTTCATTTGGCTAGAGTTAGGTGACGTCAACAACTGGTGTTTGTATGGTGTTATTGTGTGTTGATTTGGAGTTGCGGTTTCGAAACTAGGGTGAAAAACTGTTACTAAAGTTTTTAAAAATTGTCTGTTGTAACTGGTTGATATTTTGTGAAAAAATTGAATCTTTTTCCTTTTTCCCTTTCGTATATTTTCTTCTTTCTAAAGGATATTTAGCTGTGGTTTATATATTTTGAATGAGTATGCTTCCCTTATTCAAAGGGATATGGTGAAGGTGCAACGGAAATTCCCATATGGTGTATTTGATGAGTATTTAGAACCCCGGAGAGAGTATTGATTATTCCTGGTTCTGGATGGGCATTCAGGTATTGTTCAGGTAGTGAATTTCTTCCGGCTGTGTGGAGTTCGTAATTATTATTATTTTGTCAAGAAAGGGTTATCAGATAGGTATTCCTCCTTGAATTCACCCCCATGGTGATTGAACCAATCGTTGTTTCTTCCATGTTTGAAGTAAATTTACTTCCTTGTTTTCACACTTCTTTTTCTAGAGTATAATGATATTGTCAAAAAGGTTCCCTTGAGCTTTTTTCGCGATTACAATCATTTCATTTCTTCATCAATTGAGGTACTCTTTTGTTGGTGGGATTGAGCTCTGAGTTTCGGGAGATCTATCTCCATTTTGAAGTTCTCCAGAACTATGTTACCTAAAATTCTCTCTGTTTTGCTGGTTCATTGGGTATGGCTTTAATGTGTAGCTTTCTAGGGAATACCTACACACATACTCACGCAAGTACGCACGTATACACACACACACACACACGCATATATATATATATAATTGTTAACCTTGTTAGTCTGCAAATGCAGAATATTCGTCCTCCAAATGCGATGATAAATTTTCATTCTGAGTGTTCGATATAATCATCTATCTATCTGTGCTAGCACCTGTACTTTTTATGTATAGATCAAACTAAGTTTCACAGCATAATCTTGCCTTCATGTTCAGTTGAAGCAATTTGTTTTAGGGTAGCCACTGAATAAGGTATTACTGAAACATTGTGATAGATAAATAACACATAGAGGGGTTAAAAATTTTCGTTATACAAATTAGGGATTCCTGCATAGAAAAACTTCTGCCTTTGTTGAGTATTTAAACAGTTTATAGAGGGGTTAAAAATATTCGGTATGCAAATTAGGGACTCCTTCATAGAATAACAGCTGCATTTGTTGAGTATATATACAGTTTATAGAGTATTAAACATTTTCGTTATGCAAATTAGGATCTCCTTCATAGAATAACTGCTGTATTTGTTGAGTATTTAAACAGTTTATAGAGGAGTTAAAACTTTTCGGTATGCAAATTAGGGATTCCTTCATAGAATAACTGCTGCATTTGTTGAGTGTATATAAACAGTTTATAGAGTGTTTAACACTTTTGGTATGCAATTTAGGGACTCCTTCAGAGAATAACAGCTGCATTGGTTGAATATATATACAGTTTATAGAGTGCTAAACATATTCGGTATGCAAATTAGGGACTCCTGCATAGAATAACTGCTGCATTTTTTTAGTATTTAAAAAATTTATAGAGGGGTTAAAAATTTTCGGTATGCAAATTAGGGACTCCTGCATAGAATAACTGCTGCATTTGTTTAGTATTTAAATAGCTTATAGAGGGGTTTAAAATGTTCTGTATGTAAATTAGGGACTTATTCAAAGAATAACTGCTGCGTTTGTTGAGTATTTAAACAGTTTATAAAGTGTTAAACCTTTTCGGTATGCAAATTAGGGATTCCTTCATGGAATAACCGCTGCATTCGTTGAGTATTTAAACACTTTATAGAGTGTTAAACATTTTCGGTATGCAAATTAGGGACTCCTACATTGAATAACTGCTGTGTTTGGTGAGTATATATACCGTTCATAGAGTGCTAAACATTTTCAGTATGCAAATTAGGGAATCCTGCATCGAATAACTGCTGCATTTGTTGAGTATTTAAACAGTTTATAAAGTGTTAAACATTTTCGGTATGCAAATTACGGACTCCTGCATAGAATAACTTCTGCATTTGTTGAGTATTTAAACAGTTAATAGAGGGGTTAAAAATTTTCGGTATGCAAATTATGGACTCCTTCATAGAATAACTGCTGCATTTGTTGAGTATTTAAACAGTTTATAGAGTGCTAAACATATTCGGTATGCAAATTAGGGACTCCTGCATAGAATAACTGCTGCATTTGTTGAGTATTTATACAGTTTATAGAGTGTTTAACATTTTCGGTATGCAATTTAGGGACTCCTGCATAGAATAGCTGCTGCATTTGTTGAGTATTTAAACGGTTTATAGAGTGTTAAACATTTTCTGATATCAGATATATATTTGTTTCACATTTTGGCACAAAGCAAGAAAAGTTTAGGAAGGTTGAGTCGATCACATCGAAACTGTGCTCAACTGGTACTTATTTTATCATAGCCGAAAGGATGAAGGGCAAAGTCTACTTTGGTGGAATTTGAACTCAGAACGTAAGCACGTACGAAATGCCGCAAGTATTTTGATCGGTGTTCAAACAACTTCTCCAGTTTGTCGACTTCATTAGATTTGTAATATTCAGACTAAATAAACTTTGATTAAGTACATGTAGATAGTTTAAAAAATATTACTCTTGGTACGATATTTCAAAATTTAAAAATAAATTCATGAATCACAGCAGCAATTGAATATCTTTTAAAACAGAGAAAATGTAATGTGGAGAATTTACCTTGCCGTCTAATAATACTGGTTCAAACAACACTCATACTCAGTCTGATTTTATCTCCATACCGATGTGCATTCCACTCAGTAAAGCTTATATACTATCAGTGTGTGGTTCTTTCGTGTGTGTATGTATGTATGCATGTATGTTTGTATGTATGTATGTATGTATGTATGTATGTATGTATGTATGTATGTATGTATGTATGTATGTATGTATGTGCGCACGTACGTACGTATGTATGTATTTATGTATTTATGTAGCTTCTATTTTTCAATTATTATAAATCTTCCACTGAGGAGGGAACCGGTTTCCAACAAAGATACAGGGCTCTATCTCTGGGATTTAGTTAACACGGACAAATTCACATTTGAAACTTGAGAAAAGTCTTCCATATCTTTACTGTTCCACTTAAAGCATGCACTTATATTGTACGAATCAGCCGTTTGATTTCTCTTTCTGAAAATCATAGTTTATCCAGTATCTCCTTTAAGCATTTACTAACAAAACCTAGTGCTCCAATTATTATTGGTATGAATATGAATTCATAGTCTGGTTATAGAATCTGGAGTTTTCGAAGCAGATGTCAATAGGTACCTTCTTTCTCTCTGATTTTCAAAGAGATATTTATATCTGCAGGGCAGCTGATCTCTTTGATGGTACAAACGTTTGTCCCTCTGTCCTAAACAACAATATCCGGCCTGTTATGTTTACATTTGACAGACGTTTAGATGAGAATATTCAACCAGTATCCCTGGAGTTGGTGTTTATGAACAGTGCGATTTTTAAAATTTATTTCAGTACAGTCGATTTTGCGGATGGCATAGTAAATTGTTTTAGCAACAACATCGTGCTGCATAGGGAGGTAGTACCGAGACGACATTTTAGGACTGATGTTAATCGCATGCATGATGTCTTCCACAGATATATGACATAGCCTACACATGCGGTTGCACATCGGGATTACAAGAGCATCACTATCTCTATTGTTCACCAGGTACTTTGTGACAATCTCCTGTTCATGGATTGGAAACGCATAGCCTTTAAAGTGTGATGTAGTGGTCTTGTGTGCAAGAGAGGCTGCACTTCCTATGAACTCTAATGTCTTCTTTAAGCTTCCGGGCAACATAACCTTGCATAGTCTTTTTTTGTTTTGTATGATGAGTGCTTTCCATTCAGGTCTTCTCTGATGTAAGAGAGCCCAACTGTTTTGGGGCTGTACTGGAGATCATCAAGATGAGAGTGCTTCTTGAGGAGCGCACTGCCATCTCGTACAATGTTGCTCAATCCACTTTTCAATACTGCATTTATATATTTATTTTTGCCGCTCTTGTTTAGCAAGTGGTGCCTGAGTGAAACCACACGGCATTCGAAGTTTGACTGTATTGATCTCAGGACTGTACAACCTTCTTTTCTTCTTAGGTAGAGCCTGTCCACATCACTGTTTCTGTGGAGGTTCCCAATTGTTTTCAGGACTTTGCATGTTTGGAGTGGATTCCCTCTACAGACCACTCAAGTATCCCAAATGTTGGGATCAGCACTGGCACATGCGTTGTGGGATATTGTTTTGCTTTATGAGGAGAGTTCCGACTGCTATATTTTCCTAAGTCTGGTGTAATATTCTCGGGTCACTCTATCTTTATTTACAGTGCCTTAATATGATACATTTTCGTCTATGCCTAGGTACTTGTAACATTATTTGTGTGAAATGGAGTGATAGAGAGACCGTTGATGCATAGGTTTTTGGTTTGGGAGACTTAATTTATTCGTTCTATAACCTATTATGAACATTTCTTTTGGTCAAATTCTATGCCCATTTACGAGTTACACTGAAATTTCTAGCAGTTTAAGATTCTAGAATGAAACCATTTGTTTTCTGCAGTAGGAACGACAACGAATTCAGTGCCAAAATGAAAAGAAGTACAGAAAAATTACCTCCCTGGAATATTCCCTTTGAAATGTCTATACTATCAGAAACAATTATTCTGTTCTCAGTTGTAAGGATAAGAATTGTTGTCCACGTCTCTGTGAGCCTCTCTGTAGCAGCAATTAAGGTAGTAGGTACATTTGCCAGATGTAGGCACTTCAACAGCATTGAATGAGGGATAGAGTCAAATGCCTTCTTATAGTCAGGCCCATACTGTCACAAGGGTTCTACGTTGTATTCTTACTTCAGATAATACAGCTTTGTTTATTAAAAGTTGTTCGGCACATCCTCACACTCCCTTCCTTCCATCAGCCTATTCATCAGTTACAATACTGTTCGACTCACAATGGTCCTGGAGGAATTGTTTGAGCTACCTTGTATACAGTGTTTACATAATATTTAGGCTAACAATGGGCCTGTAGTTTCCTGCATTTCGCTGATTTCAATTTTGGCAACAAATGTTGTCCCTGTTGTAGAAAGTCAATTTGGTATATCAGTCTGATTTCCATAGTGCCTTTGAACATACTATCCATATAGATATATATGTATGTATGTGTGTAAGTATGTATGTATGTATGTATGTATGTATGTATGTATATATATATGCAGAGAGAGAGAGAGAGAGAAAGAGAGAGAGGGAGAAAGAGAGAGAGAGAAAGAGAGAGAGAGAAAGAGAGAGTGAGTAATACACAACGACAAACATATATACAAATATACATCGAGAGAGAGAGAGAGAGAGGTAGATAAACTGATAGATACACGCAAAAATAAACATAAATATGATTCACCTTTATATGCATACACATACACACACATATATACACAAACGCATGTATACTCACACTCACGCAGACATATATTTAGGGACAGAAAGGAGGGTATAGTTAACAATATGGACGAAGTGAACCACTTGTGAGCTGTGTTGTAACATTGAAGCATATATATACAAAATTACACTACAGAAATTCACATGATTATTTGAGTTGCAAACTTTCGATTAACTAAAAATTTCTATGAAATTACTAAACTTGAGTTCGCTAAGAATTTCATAATTTATCAACAAGAAAAGTAGATGTTTGAGAAAATAAAGACGATGCAAACGGGGTTTACTTGGAGGTTTTCATCTTACTCTATTATCTATATATGACACATATATGAACGTTTCATACACAGACCATACACACAAACAAAAGCAAACACTCATGTGTCTGTGCATGTGTTGGTTGTGTGTGTGTGTGTCTGTGTGAGTGTGCATAGATACATATATATATATGCATATGTAACTAAAGCTGTTTCAGAAGACCCTCCGTGTGCCTATTATGTAACATTATGAATACTTCATAGCCATCCGTTGTTCTTTACCACTAGTTACATGGAACCATTGAGTTGAAAATTATTTGTTGCAATGAATAATGCTAAAACGAAAACGGTTAGGAGTAAGATGTGCATTGTTAAGTATTTGAAAGAGGAGTGCAAAGCGGAATTGGTAAATAGCCAATGGCTTGTCTTACTCATAAATTCGCTTAGCGAGATAGATAGAGAGGGTGTGTTTTCATTTCGTTAGCTGCATTCTGAAATGTATGGTGTGGCCAAAGGAAAGGCAGATCTGATTAACTTCCATTTGGCGTCAACGAGCTGACACCGGTGCACAAAATGGAAAGAGAAAGAAATATAGGATTTTTTAAACTTAGGAAAAATAATGTGAATATTGAAAGTTATGAGCGGGAAATGTCAAGAATTGAAAATAATGGGAAAAGATAAATGACCACAATAAAATGACGCTCATAAGTTGTATGCATAAACACACACACATATATATACAATCGTTAACACCAAACGTAAACATACACCGCATAACCGTATATACATATAATTATAAACAAATAAATATTTGAAAACAAATATGCATACAAAAACATACACATATACATACATATGTGTGTGTGTGTGTGAGTGTATATACATACATACATGCACACACGCATACACATACACACACGTGTGTGTATATATATATATACATACATACATACATACATACATACATACATATTCTCTACGTAAGCTTGTGCTCTCAAAAGTATTGATAGACATAAACACACACTTTACAAAGTAATACACCAGTACAATGCTAATATAAAAGTATGTAAAAACAATAACACAACACTAGGACATACGCTAGAAGACAAATGTAATGGATGAAAGAAGGCAGTAATACTAGTACATATTAACTTAAATGAAACAGTTGAACGAAATTTAAATGTATTTTTAAATGAATAGAAACAAACGCATGCAACCATCCCTATATACATACATACACACATACATACATACATACATACATACATACATACATACATACATACATATATACAAACACACTCACGCACAGAAGCAATTGCGTGTTCGAGTAGATGGTAACTGCGCTAAAAGATAAATGTAATGGTAGAGACTTCGATCTAACCGCGCGGCCGTTGGGGCAACCACTGTTATCATAGCTACGGTTCATGAATGAAATACTTGAGTGGGCTGCCGCTGTATGATATGTCGTGGAATCGAAATATTTGTCTTCGCAGGTCAACCTGTGTCAGAAAATGTCGATATCAAACATGAAAAATAATATCACACCTCGATGCGTAGTAAAAGGTTTCCCACTTTAATGGAATATTCATATTACTGGACTACATATATAACCTCAAGAAAGTCTACTCGAGTTCCCAAAATAGTGCTGTTGAATTATCGTTCTACTTCAATGTATCTGTCGAATGACTAATTAGATCTTCGCAATACGGATGTTGTAATGGAAGTCTTCAATACAATTTACCAACGAAATTTGGTGAATCTAAGATTTTCGATTTAGTGTCTTGTTAGTTCATACAATCTAGTGCCAGGTAACAGAAACTCTCCAAGAGAATGCTTTCTGTAATAACATGCATAATTAAGTACACACGCAAAAATATATATTTACACATACATACGCACACACATGTCTCTCTCTTTCTCTCTCTTTCTCTCTCTTTATCTCTCCCCACACTGTCGCTTTATCTCTCCCGTTCTCTCTCTCTCTCTCTGAATATATATATATATATATATATATATATATATATATATATACACACATATATATATATATATATTATATATACATATATATATACATATGTATATATATATATATATATATATATATATATATATATATATATATATATAATATACATATATATAAATTTAAATTTTAAATGAGGGTGCGAAATAGGATATTAATCTAATTAACACTAGTTTCACACCAGTGGTCTGGCATATACAAATCTGAAGGTTCAATAATCTGTATTATATGCTTACGAGTGGGATGTCCACTACGTGGACAATCCTTATGCTAGAAGTAAATCCCCTATGTTCTTACCAGTAAAAATATGTAGCTATATATATATATATATATATATATATATATATATATATAATTCATAAGTAAGGGCAAAAGAAAAAATCACTACAAACTTGTAGTGATAAATTACATGGTTATTGACGTTATGTCTATTTTCGGCATATTTCGGCATTAGAATTCTTTTCGTTTTTCTTTTGCCCTTACTTATAAATTGCTTATAAATTTAACCTTTAAAGGTATTTTTTAAAATGCTGGCCATTGATAAAATTTTTTTCGAAAAAGTTCATCCTACATTAGATATATATATATATATACATACACACACACGCACACACACACACACACACACGCACACACACACACACACATACACACACACACGCACACACACACATATATATATATACACACACATACATATATACATACACCTTGAATCTTTTACTTGTTTCAGTCATTTGACAGCGGCCATGCTGAAATTATTTTTTGAAGCCAAAACATTGCAAGATATAAGAAATAATGTAGATCGATGGTTTGCACTTTTAGCTTCTATTTAAATATTTCAGAGATGTCCTTAAGAATGGATCCTAAACCTGAAATATAGAAATAATACGTGAACATAATATCCAACGGCATTATTTATAATTTGCATTGTTTTGGTTTTATTTATAAATTGTATTCTTTTGCTTTTATGAAAACATAATTAAAAACATTTGTACACACACACGTACTCATACATCACACATATACACACACACGCACACAGACATTCACGCACTCACACACATAAGTATATATGTATATGTATATGTATAGATGGAGATAGACAATGATGCATATTTATATATTTTCATGGTGTAGTAGCAGTCAAGTGAAGGCGCATGGCTCAGTGGTTAGGGTGTCGAGCTTATGATCATGAGGTTGTGTGTTCGATTCCTGCACCGGACTGCGTGTTGTGTTCTTGAGCAAGACACTTTATTTCACGTTGTTCCAGTTAGCTCAGCTGTAGAAATGAATTGCGACATCACTGGTGCCAAGCTGTATCGGCCTTTGTCTTTCCCTTGGATAACATCAGTGGTGAGGAGTGGGGTGGCTGGTATGCATGGGCGACTGCTGGCCTTCCATAAACAACCTTGCCCGGACTTGTACCTCGGAGGGTAACTTTCTAGGTGCAACCCCATGTTTTGGTTTTATTTATAAATTGTATTCTTTTGCTTTTATGAAAACATAATTAAAAACATTTGTACACACACACACACACGTACTCATACATCACACATATACACACACACGCACACAGACATTCACGCACTCACACACATAAGTATATATGTATATGTATATGTATAGGTGGAGATAGACAATGATGCATATTTATATATTTTTTAAAATGCTGGCCATTGATAAAATTTTTTTCGAAAAAGTTCATCCTACATCCTGACCGAAGGGTGTCTCCCATAGCAGTCAAGCAACGGTGTCCAAGTTTATTGCTTTGTTTGCTCTGCAAGACTGATAAAGTAAGTGACTGTATCAGTTTGAATATTTGTACATCTACGTTTACGGGAGGTAGAGTGATAAGGAAGGTATGAAAAAAATTTAAACGTATAGAAAGGAAAATTTGAAAGATCAAGTTAATTCAGTAACAAGGTAGAAAGAATGGTAGACAGGCGAAAGTAGAGGAAAAAAAAAACCTGTTTGATTCCATGGAGGACGTATGTTGCTTGATTCTACAGAAGATTGCAGATCCTTTTATAAGCTTATAATGTATTTTTGACTTAGTCATATGCAGTCAAGTGGTTGGCTATTCTTCGGATGCAATATGAGAGCTGTACATTCAGATGCATAAATACACATATACATACATACATATGTACACATACACACATACATGCATATGTACATCATATATATTTAATTATATATATATATGTGTATATATATATACATATATATATATATATATATGTATATATACATATATATATTATATATATATATATATAATATATATATATATATATATATGTATATATATATATATATAGCTATACATATCTATACATATATATAGTTATATATATATATTGATATACGTATATAGGTAGAAATAAACAGTCAACAACTTCTTTTAGTATTTTCTCCCGTGCTTGACTCTCGTTGTGCGTTTATGTATTTTTCGCTTGTTGGTGATGTCCTGTATTTAAGATGCATTTTTTCATTTTTAGTATATATATATATATATATATATATATAATATATATATATATATATATATATATATATATATTAAGGTATGTAGAAAAATACAACATGGACAAAAACGTATAACTCTTAGAAGACGATACAATAAACACCGACAGGACATTCGAAACCCTCAGTCTTCAGTCAAGAACCGGATCATCGTAGTAATTTCGGCTGATTAATCTTGAGATTACTAGATCACGGCCAGCCCTCCAAGAAAAACTAAGCAACGAGCATTAGAAAAACTAAGCTGGGAGCGTAGATTTCCTGGAAGAAGGATCGAATGCATACGAACACCGGGACAGCAAAAGAGACGAATATAAAAAAAGCAAAAAACAATAATGGAATACAGAAACATGAAATACAGAAGCATTAACGGTGAAAACAACAAGTGTCTTACGACTGATAACAAGCAAACAAATTTTCTCTGGCGCAATGGAAAGGAGCCTTATCGGCGATGCCTTGGCGGCGGACGAAAACAACGATGTTAACACGTCGCTGGTGGAAAGCTGAAAGGCAGATTTCGGCCAGCGGTCACGTGACATATAAAACAGAAACATGAACGCATCAAGAAGATATTTTTACCGAATGTGATTACTGTATATATGATGAAGAGGACGCTGCTAAGTTATTTTTACGAGTCTATAAAATTCGACCGTTAACTGTCTTCTTACATTTCATTCCCACTAAATATATCTATTTCCACGCCTTTAATCTTTATTCCTATTGACCTGTCGCACTATATTTCTCCACTCATAGTTTTCTGTTTATTTCTTCCTCCTTCGCTTTCTATAAATTGCCTTTGACGTATCTATTAAAGTTTTTTTAATAACGTACCACCGTTCCCTTCATCATAAATGCATTAATCACTTTCGGTTTAAATGTCTTATTGGTGTGTTTTGTTTCTCCCTTTTTTCTCTGATCGCGTTGTTACATCATTATATTCCTCCTGGTATAATACCAGTTTTTTTCTTCGTAAAATAAGTCGGAAGTATGAAGATTTTAATAACACCTGCGTTTAACTTCATTTATTTATTTATCTATGGTATCAAAAACATTTCATTAAACCCTGAAATTTCTACCTTTATAAGTAGCCTTTTACATCCATCCTTGTTGCTTATGTGAAGTTTCGCTACCCTGGTAACTATTTATTTATTTTTTCGTGTTATTTTTACACATTGGAAAAATACACATACATAAATAAATATATATATATATATGTATATATATATATATTATATATATATATATTTCTTATGTACATATCTATACACATACAAACATATACACACATACATACACACTGACACACAGACACATTTTATCATCACAAATCATTCGAAAATTTGATTGGATATTTTGAAATCTAGATTTTAAGTCTCATGAAATGATACCGTTGAAATTTCACAAAATGTTCTATACTGTCTCACAGACTTTTATGTTAGTATTCATCTTCTATTTAAAGAGTCAGAAGCATTGTTGAGGATGAAGTATTTAGGGAGGAGCAGTAAATTTATATTTTCGCTAAACTTCAGTTGTGTGTAGATTATAATGAAAATATCACTATTATATACTGGATAATATACTATATCTGTTTTAATTAAAATATCAGTTTTTAATGCTGCTCTCACATTCCCGTTGAGCATTTATAGGATTATCAGGTTTTGCCCTTGGGGTGGGAGATTAATGATTAAGATTTAACTTATCGAAGAAGCAAAAGGAGAATTTGAAAGTGTTCAGATTACCTTTATGTTGATTGTTAATAGAATTCTTGACTGACATACAAGGTGGTTTACAGCACTTATTGCCAGCGGCGATGTTCACCAAATTAGCCGTGCAACTATTGGAGACTTTTAAATTTTCATAATTTGGAATCTTTATGACCTTTGGTGTAATAATTTCAGATTCAGTTTAAAAAGCTGTTCACATTCAACAGAGTATTAAACGAGATTGTTGTAAAGTGACATTTTTCAGGTTCAATAATCTTTCAGCTATATCAGTTTAGTAAATACCCTTAATCCTTTCGTGAATCCACTATTATTCCCCATATCTTTTCCATAATAGCTTGCAGCACTAAGTTAATGCTATCTGAATATATGCTGGAGGTTCTTATGCAAATGGATGTGGTGTAAAAGTTAGAGTTTCTGTCAGTTTAAATGTTGCTTTCTTTACTAATTACTGTTATGTTTTATTTTTTTTATCTGTAACGAGTTTCAATAATTAGACCGCGGTCATATTTGGGCACTGCCTTTGAACAACTTTTAACCGAATAAACCAATCCCAGTGCGTATTCTTTTTAATTTAAGCCTGGTACTTATGTTATCGTTCTCTAATGCCGAACCGCTAAGTTACGTAGGAGTAAACACGCCAGCAACAGTTGTCAAGCGGTGGTGGGCGACAAACACACACACACACGACGGGCGTCTTTCAGTTTCGCTCTACCAAACCCACTCATGAGGCTTTAGTCGGTCCGATGTTGTAGTAGAAGACACTTGCGCAAAGTATGATGCAGTAGGACCGAACCCGGAACCAAGAGCTTCTTACCACACAACCACGTCTGCACCTACATTATGACTTGAAGTTACGTCTAGAAGTTCCACAATTGAGAAGTTAGTAATTACATAAACAATTAGTCTAAATACCTTGAAAGTCATAATTAAATTATTCCTTATCCTCTGTAGACCGTACGCGCTTATATGTTGGAAATAGAGCTTCATTTATATACTTGTCTATGGCCGAACTAGGGAATCAACAATTAAATTTGCGAAAGAAAAATAAATGAAATTTGATTACGCACCTGCACCCTTTCAGAACAATATCAAGTGGCATATAATGACTCATTAATACTGTTCTAATAAAATTGCAGCTTAAGAGCAAATTATTTCGTTAAACTATTTAACTCTCGAGTTATTCAACTTTAGACTAGTAGAATTTTTAAATTGCATCATTTTTTCGGCTAAGTATGTATTTGCTAACCTTATCCAGTGTATCTTTCGCAGCTATGTTAGAATGCATTAACGGTTTCTAGGTAAAAGTTTGTTCTTTATAGGGGCTATATATGTCCTGCAGTGAGATAAACTCTGCAATTTCGTTGCCAGTTTGAGTCTTTTTGTTATTACTTGCGGTTCTTGGTTAATGTCACGATGTGTATTTGTTCTAAGGCGGTGAGCTGGCAGAATCGTTAGCAAGCCAGGCGAGATGCTTAGAGGTATTTCGTTTATCGCTACGTTCTGAGTCCAAATTCCGACTTTGCCTTTCATCCTTTTGAGGTCTATAAATTAAGTACCAGTAAAACATTTAGTTTGATGTAATCGACTTATCCTCTCCTCTAAAATGGTTGCCCTTTTGGCATAATTTTATACTATTATGTGTATTTGTTCTACATTGTAAGTTCGTGTGCTGGGTTGTTTAATGGTTTTGATTAATAAACTTTAAGTAGTTGTTTGTACCGATAGTTTATCGTATCACAAAACCATTCATAACTTTGGAACTCCCAATAGTCACGACATCGGATTTAGCTTTACGCTGGAACACTTTCTTATGACAATGCATTCTTCTCAGATGACTAAATTAAGGATAACCTACGGATATGAAAATTTCAGAAACAAAATTAGAAGTAACAAATTATATATATATATGTATAACTTAGATAAATTTAGATATATTTCAGCAAAAATTGGGTCAGATCTTGCCGAAATTAATAGCACCACTTCAACTCTCAAGTAATTTTCTTTATTAAGATTTGAGGCATCATACCATTTTCAAGTAGGGAGTTGTGAACTGAGCTGCTCATAGGTATAGGTGGTTTATCTAAATATCGTTTGAAGGTTATATGATTTTTCTTCTTCGATTTAATTTGAAATAGTATTAAATAGAACAGGGCAAGTTGAGGAAAAGTAATGGTGCTGCTGTGTGGTTATGTGTCATAAGCCTGAGTTGTGTAGGAGCCGTCTGGTTGGGTGTTTCAGTCTTGGATGAATAGTAAATATGATGCTAATGTCGTTTAAGCAATGCTAGTGGTATATTCATCACATTTTGTGAATGGAGAGAATAGGTTTTAGTGTTTTAAGGCGCTTCCAATGACCAAAATCATCCACAGCATAAATTTATGGTTTGGTAGTTAGTCTCTGAGGTGCCTCAATTACCATAATACTTTGTTTCGTAAAGAGAGACCACAGGAAGTGGGGAGACAGTATTCTAGGGGCGCCCGTACCGAGAAAGATAGTGGTGGTTACATCCGACTCGCTGAACCGGATAATTCAGAGGACACAGGAACTCATTTTGCAAGCGTTATCAATTTTATTGGTGATGTGAGCGCTCCGTCTATGTTTGCCGTCAACAATTATTCCGAAGTCAATGGTATATTTGGATATTATGGGTTGTTCTCTGAAGCCTATTTTCTTTTCCAAGATGTTTGAGTTCAAATTTGCCATCCTGTTGTTTCTGCGTAACGGCATTACTGTATGTGAAAGGGATTGGAATTCTCGGCTGATGTGCTTTTGAATTTTGGCGTCTCTGCGAATTTTACTTTCGCTGTCCTTGATAACATTTAAGATCTAGTATATATACACTTTGAAGAGATATGGGTCCAGCTCAGTCCCTTGGGGAACACCACTGGTGACCTTTGCTGAACCCTGGTGGATTCCACGGGACACAAGATAGGTTCTCTTCACTAGAAAATACTTGGTTCATGCCAGCAGTTTTCCATGAATTCTATTGTTGAGCAGTTTTAATAGTAGGATGTTGTGATCGACTCTGTCGAGGGATTTTCTGAAATCAACATATACCATCAATGTTCGAGCTTACTTCCAAAATTTTAAGGACGACATCAATGCGATGCAGAAGCTGTCTCAGACAGTCTCTCGGTAACGAAAGCCAATCTGCTTGTACTTTAGGGGACTGTTACTCTTCAAGAAGCACGTTATTCTTGATTTTATCATCCTTTAAATTTAATTTCATATGACCGGTGAGTGAGATTGGACGACAGGTAATTGCAAGTGAACTATTTTCATGTTTGAAGATTAGCATATTGACTGGAATAAGAAATGGTTAGACATATAGCCCGAAACTAAAGATTTTTGACAGAGGTTGGTTACAAGTGATGCAATTTGGTGTCAGTATTCCTTCAAGATACAAGCAAGAAATATACCTGGGCCGAATACAGGATATTGCTTTGTTTATTGTTACAATGATGTGTGAAGCAGTGAGCTTTATTCTAGAAATGATATTTTGCTGGTTGACTTCATTGAAATAATGCAAGTTAAACCCAATTTGGATCAAATAGTTCTGAAGACTGAACTATAGTGTTTCTGCAGAATCATTACTAGTTCTTTATCATGGTGGAGAACATTATTATTAATTAGCGAACAGAAGGGTGAGACAGCAAGTCAATGTTTATTGGGAAATGAATAGAACACTTTGGGGTCCTGTTTGTCCTATTTTTTAAAAAATAAATGCGCCATTCTCTGCGGCCCTTTGGTTGTTGATGCATATTTTCATGTTCTAATGATGATAGTTTTTCAACTCAAGTGTGTTTGTGCTTGCAGTATTTTAATTGATTGATAATTTTATTTAGTCCTTTGATTTTCTTGATGAGTGATCAACTTCCTCTTTTGGAGGTCTATTTCTATTAGCGTGGATGAGATTACTTGAAACGAGTTCTGAAATGTGTTGACGACATGTTCTTCAAATCTTTGTCAAGACGTTTTTATGTCAGAGAGTGGATAAGAGAAGCACCGGTTGATAAGCAATAGATCTTGTCAAGTTGTTCTGCTCCCTAGTTTACGCCGGAAGATTGATAGTATAAAATTGATGTACAGGGCTAAGAGTGACCGGCTTGCACATAAATATATACAAACAGGGAAATACACGCAAACATACGCAAAACACACAAACATATATGTATATGTGTGTACCTGTAATATATATATATATATATATATATATATATATATATATATATATATATATATGTGTGTGTGTGTGTGCGTGTGTGTGTGTGTATTTATGTATGTATATAGGTAGGTAGGCAGGCATGTATGTATGTGTGTATGTAAGTAGGTAGAAATCTATGTATACATACGTGTGTGAACTTGTTTTTTTTTTATTTTAATCTTATACAAAAGATATTTTAATATTAGACTAAAAGTATATGGATTTTTCCCAAGAAGAACTTTGATACTGGCTTCGAAACTTTGACCTTCTCCCAGACATTAAACTGATGACAACTAGCAACCAGAAACTTGGAAGTCACGGCTTGTCATTTCCTTGTAAAATTAATATATTTACACATATGCGTGCATAATTCTTTCTTTCTCTCCCTCTCTCTCTCTCTCTCTCCCTACAAATACACACATAAAATATTTAAATACACAGACATATATATATATGTATACGTGTATATGGCTATGTGCAGATATATCATTAACTTGGAAAAAGTGAAGTGCGGTATGGTGTAAAGAGAAGCAATCCTACCAAGTAAAATACATATATTTATGAATCTACAACACACAAGCTACGATTGATGCTTATAATAACCCAAGCAAATGAACTTCGTCTCGCTAGGTCTTGTCTGAAAGATACTTGCCACTTTTTCTTTGAAAGGTGGAGACACTCATCGATTGTTATTCTGTTAGATTCCACATGATTTATCGTTCTCAAGATAAGATGTTGACAGAATGCAATTCGCTGCTTACGAGGTATCCGGCGACGTACACACATACATTCATACTTACAAGTTTACACACACATACATAGATATTTGTATACATGCACACTTACATAGAAAATACATATGCTCACGCTCACATATAGAGACATACACACACAGCCCCGCATATATATGTAGAGGGTGAGCTAGAAGTCACGGAATTTTCTCATTGCACATTGAATGTGCGGACATAACCTAGTGTCTTCCGTTTTTGCTCCGATTGCAACTCCATTCTTCGATACTTCGTGACCATCATACCACCGTATGTACATGCGAGTGTATGTGTGTGCTTGTGTGTGTTTGTGTAAAATGTATACATAGGCGCAGGAGTGGCTGTGTGGTAAGTAGCTTGCTAACCAACCACATGGTTCCGGGTTCAGTCCCACTGCGTGGCATCTTGGGCAAGTGTCTTCTACTATAGCCTCGGGCCAACCAAAGCCTTGTGAGTGGATTTGGTAGACGGAAACTGAAAGAAGCCCGTCGTATATATGTATATATATATATGTGTGCGTGTATGTTTGTGTGTCTGTGTTTGTCCCCCTAGCATTGCTTGACAACCGATGCTGGTGTGTTTACGTCCCCGTTACTTAGCGGCTCGGCAAAAGAGACCGATAGAATAAGTACTGGGCTTACAAAAGAATAAGTCCCGGGGTCGAGTTGCTCGATTAAAGGCGGTGCTCCAGCATGGCCGCAGTCAAATGACTGAAACAAGTAAAAGAGTAAAAGGGTAAAAGAGTATGTCTATATCTGTATAGACATACACGCACACACAAATACACGCACAAACGCGCGCGCACAAACACACACGCACACACATATATATATATATATAATGCTTGCATTTTCTTATCTATTTCCTCCTCCTTATAGAGTTATTCCTGCTGCTAGTGTAGCTACTACTACTACTACTACTACTACTACTACTACTACTACTACTACTACTACTACTACTGCCTATTGTAGTAGTAACAGTAGCAACAGTAGTAGTTATAGTATTAGTATTAGTAGTAGTAGTTATAGTAGTAGTAGTAGTAGTAGTGGTGGTGGTGCTTAGTTGTTTCGTATTCTTTTCTTATTTGAAGCGTGCATATGAGAATATTGCTTCTATATTTTTCTCTCTTTGTTAAGCTGTCAACCAGATCTCACCTCGCAGATTCGAATCATCATATTAGCATAATTCAATCATATTACCAATGTATAATATACAGATTTAATTCGAGTTACCATCATTGCATGTTAGATCGATAGTACGCACCCTGTAATCTACAGTTCAAAGGATTCAGCAGATATTTTCATTTTCTATATAAATATTTTCGAAAGGTGTATATTTCATTTGTTCTATCGTATCACTTCTCCTCCACTGAGAACGATTCTATGCAATTTGCTTTTTAAATTTCAGTTGGACGTATATTGTTCTTGCGTACCTCAATAATACACGATTTTGCAGGGTTTACACAAATTATTATTATTCAGTAGTTTTATTTTTATAGCGTGCTTTCACTTCACTACCGAGCGCAGTTCTGTGTGCCTTGGGTATGTGCTGTGATTTGTTGTGATGCTCTGATGGTTACTGTATGGAAAGTGTTCTGCGTAGGATGTGTGCAGTGCCTAGTAGTGCAATTTTCTGTATGTTATATGTGTTTGTAAGTCCTGGTGATTTTGTTATGTATTTGTCTGAATATTTTTTTATCATGCCTAATGCACTTACTATGATAGGAATTGTTTCTGTTTTTAGATTCCACATTCTGGTTACCTCTATTTCCAGGTCTTTGTATTTTGAGAGTTTCTCCATTTCTTTTAGAGACACGTTGTCATCAGCCGGTATTGATACATCAATTAGAAAGCATTTTTTTTCTTCATGATCTCTGACAACTATATCTGGTCTGTTGGCCTTAATTTCTCTATCTGTATGTATCGGCATATCCCAGAGTATGGTTGCTTTCTCGTTTTCTGTGACCTTTTCTGGTGTGTGCCTATACCATCTTTTTTCTGTTGTTATTCCATAATGTTGGCATAGCTTCCAGTGTATGTAGGTTCCAACTCTGTCATGTCTGTGAATATAGTCCTTAGCCAGGACTAGGCAGCCAGAGATAATATTATTTATTGTTTCTTGTCCATCTCCACATATTCTGCAGTTACTTGTTATATTTCTTTTCATTACATGTTTTTGGTAATTTGGTTATTATTATTATTATTATTATTATTATTATTATTATTGAGTGAGAGACCAGTACATGCCATCAAAGTGACACTGGGCAAAAGATACGAAACCCAGTATATCCATCATGTCTGATAAGGGTATACTAGGCACAAGCGTCACAACCATATGTGCGCGACATGGTGATCTCATATCAAGATAAACAGCCCATGACCTTGCAGCTGGGGCCTAGTTAGAATTTTCTTCTGGACGAGTAACCCATCCCTCTCAAAACGTCCCTGAATAAGGATAGTTTAAGGATGTTGAACGAACCACCCATGTTACCAAAGGTCAATTATCCAAACCTCCAAGAATTCCTTTCAACACACGGCTATGTTGCTCCCCCACTACTTCTGCTCATGATCAGAGATGCGCATATCGTCAGCCACTAAGGGACATGCTCAACTGGTTAAGGTCAAACAACTGACAAGCAAATATGTGATATTAAGCAGAATATTTGCTGTATCCTATCTTTTATACCAAAATAAAACAATGTACATGATAACACTTCCAATCAGTTAAGATCAGAAGCCATGAGAGACACCGTCTGGTACTGCATCAGATCATTATTATTATTATCATCATTATTATCATTATTATTATTATTATTATTATTATTATTATTATTATTATTATTATTATTATTATTATTATCGTCATCATCATCATCGTCATCGTCATCATCATCATCATCATCATCATCATCATCATCATCATCATCATCATCATCATCGTCATCGTCATCATCGTCGTCATCATCGTCGTCATCATCATCATCATCATCATCATCTCAAAAATCACAGCTTATTTTGTTGAGTATGATGCTCCCAACGGAGCATCATACAATCGGGTTCCTAGTTGTCATCAGTTTAATGTCTGGGAGGTCAAAATTTCAAAGCCAGTATCAAACTTTTCCTTGGAAAAAATCCAAATACTTTTAGTCTAATACTAAAATATCTGTTGTATAAACTTAAGATAAAAAAAGATGCATCACTCAATCTTGACACATTGTCATGATTGTCATGGCGTCTTTTTTTTATTTGCATTGTGCAACTTCGAGCATTTGCTAACTATGTACCATACCGTTTCACCCCTCTCGCCACACATTCTGGAGTTGTGTCTATCGGTAGTATTGTGTATTCTGCCCTTCATATAGCTGGTCCTTAAAGTTTGTTCCTGAGCTGCGCATATGAGTGCTTCTGTCTCTAACTTCAGGTCACTGCTCCTCATCCATCGCCACCGATCCTCTGTAACTGTCTTGGCGTTCAAATCTCTTGTAAACTGACCGCACAATTTTCCCTTCCATGATATTTTTTTTTGTTAATTTCCAGTTTAAATTTTTCTTTAGTTACACAATTTTCAGTTTTGATGACGCAGGCCTTCGTGTGTTTCAACAGTGGCTCCAAGGCATTTTTTTTATATACCACACCAAGATATTTTCTTCTGCTTCGATAGAGTCTTGGAAATTCATCAAACCTCTCCCGCTCTTTCTTCTGGACAAGTACAGTCTATCGGTGTCACTCTTAGGGTGGAAGGCTCCGTGTACTGTCAACATGTTTCCGGTCTTGTTATCTATTTTCTTCACTTCTCTCTTTTGCCATTTTATAATTCCAGCTCTATACCGAGGTGATGCTACCGCCCACGTATTAACTGTTTAGATTTTATTCGATTCAGTCAATTTTGAGCGCAACACGAATCTCAGTCTTCGGAAACACTCCATCCTCAGTTGCTCCTTCATTTCCTTTCGCATTATCTCGCTGAAATCTAGTACATTAAGGTATTTGTATCCTTCCGTTTCAATTTGTTTAATCAAGTCTCTATTCGGTAATTCTATCCCTGTGTAGGAACTGTACCATGCCTCTTTTTAGGTAGATTATTCAGCGCTTCTTGAGACCAAATTGCAATCAAATATCAGTACAAAACAGTGGACTGTATTCACCAAGGAACTCACTTGTGTCTCATCCTCGCCATACAGTTTCAAATCATCCATAAAGAGGAGGTGGTTGATTGATTGGGATGTTCATTTTCCTGAGTGCCAAACTCAGGAGTATCATGCAAAGAACAAAAAGCAACGGAGATAGGCTATCACTCTGGAAAACCCTTCTTCTGATACCCAGGTTGCCCAGGCTTTTTCCGTAAGATGTAATTTCAATTTTCCATCGCACCAAACTTCTCTTCAGGAAACACGTTGCATTGGCGCCTTCAGATAATTTACTTTATTGACCACACAGGGCTGAACACAGAGGAGACAAAAACAAATTTAGAGCTTTTCTTTTCGAAAATGCAAACAAAAAAAAAAGAAAAACAAGAGAAAATTCCGATCAAAAGGGGTCGAGAAAAAAGAAAAAAAAAGCAATGAAAAGAGATCGTGTATCACAGAAGAAATTTAAATAAAATGTAAGAAGCAAGATTAGCCTTATCCGTGGAAAGAAAAGCCTACGGAAACGACCACGATAACAAGTGCTCCGGGTAGGCTGTATCCGTCAGCCTTGGATGGCAAGCAGCCTATGAGACGGATCACTTTAAGTTCAAAACTAGGAGAGCAAGGCCCCTGCTTCCTTGGCGGACTACCTTCATAGAGATGGTGTCTCGATAAAAATATCGGTTGGTAGTAACTTAGAATTACACCTCATTGGTGAGTAAAAATGTGAAGTAAAATAGTGAAGTAAACAAGTAAACATGATGGTTATGGAGTGTGACTACCGGAGCACTCCAGTGGAAGCGAATGGCGTGCCTGTCAAATGGAACAGAAAACGAATGCATAGTGGATGGAAGGCAATGGAGCTGTTTGAAATTACTGAACACAGTTTATCTGATCAAGCAAAAGCAATACGAAAGAATGGATGTTTAATAGAATTGGAGCCAGAAGCTATTAAAACAAGGTTATCGGGTTATGCGAGAAACGAAAGTGTTATAGTGGAAGAGATGTTCGCAAGAATATGATACTGAGAATTGTGAAAGAAATGAGATCAGTGACTAATCAGAAAATGAAGATCGATTAATAATAGACAGAATTATGGATCTATTAAATACAGAAGGGACAGAATTGATGAGCGACTTTAAGAAGGCTAACCGATGGAGACTAAATCAAGAGACGAGAAAAGACAACAATGTATTGAGAAACATTGAAACAAAAAACATCACACAAACAAATAATCTAATGAAGGCTGCAAGTAGGATTGTGGCGGAAAGGATGGGATTGAGAACTACTGAGAACAGAATAGCAATGGATAGAAGAGGAAATAAACAACCGTGGTGGAAAAGGAGAATTTCTGAAGATATAAGCGCCTTGAACAATGTAGTGTCAATACTTGTTAGGAACAGAAATGGAGAACTTAAAAATGAATAGAAATTCGAAAAAGTTAGGCAGAGGTATGGTATAGATACAAAAGGCCTGAATGTTGTATTTGACGAAATGAAACAACGCATACTTGCCAAAAAATAAATGGTAACTAGGTTTCAACAAGAGGTTAAGCAACACCGGCAAAAGAAATAGTTTAGAAACGACCAAATATATTTTATTTTTATTATTATTATTATTATTATTATTATTATTATTATTATTATTATTATTATTATTAATATTATTATTATTGAGTGAGAGAGCAGTGCATGCCATCAAAGTGACACTGGGGTAAAATATACGAAGCCCAATATACCCATCATGACTACCCGTCTGATAAAGGTACACCAGGCACATGCATCACAACCATTATTATTATTATTATTATTATTATTATTATTATTATTATTATTATTATTATTATCAATATTATTAATATTTTTATTATTATTATTATTATTATTATTATTATTATTCTGTTTGACTGACTTTTGCTTTACATTTGCACAAGCTGGCTACAAGTCTCAGCCAGAGAGCTCAAGAGACAACATGTTGGAAGTTCATGTTAGTGTTATGCCTGGGGTGCCATATATTTGGATTTGTACTTAATGTTGTACTAGTGAATGCCTAAAAAACCATACGAAAATAAAGTCTGTTTTAAAACTTGAGATTACAAAGAAAGTATTTTGCGTAGGATATGAACAGTTTCCATTAGCACTATCTTTTGAATTTCTGCCATTTTGGGGTTTCCTGGTATCTGAGTTAGGTAGCAATCAGCCCCTTTTCCTATCATTCCCAGGGCACCTATGACAACAGATATTGTTTTAGTCTTCAGTTTCCACATTTTGCTGATTTCCTTTTCCAGATCTTTATATTTGCTCAGTTTCTGGTAGGTCTTGACAAATACGTTTATATCGATTGGGACAGTCATATCAATGAGGAGGCATGTTTTTTGTCTGAAGTTTTTTACTATGATATCTGGCCTATTCGCGTCTATCTTCCTGTCAGTTTGAATGGTGAAGTTCCAGAGGAGTGAGATGTGGTCATTTTGAAGCACTGGAAGCGGTTTGTGTCCCCACCAGTTTTTATCAAGGGGCGAGTCCAGGCTTCTGCAAATTACCCAGTGAATATATTGTGTAGCTCTATCATGCCTGTTGAGGTACTCTCTAGGCGCAAGAAGACTGCACTTCGAGACAACATGATCAATGGTTTCATTTTGTTGTTGAGGTCTTTCAACGAGAAATTGTCGACTTTATCTACCCTAGAGTTTTCTACTTGCTCGTACTCCTGAAGCTGATTTATATTTATCTACTTTATGTTGTTTACTTTTTGTTATTTCTTCAGTCGTTTCGCCCCCATCCTCGGTTATGGCTGGTCAGTTACGGTGTGCGTTATTTTCTATGTTGTTTTTTTTTTGTGTATCGGTATTTGCTTGTCCACGTGTGTGTTGATTTGCTGCACTGTACTATTTATTTCTGGTTTGGGCAGCTGGGTAGAGATTTAAATTTGGTTTAGCCTTTTATTTACTGAATTAATTCTTAACTCTGTTGAGTTCTTTTCTTTCACTTGTGGAGAGGCTCGTCTTATCCTATGTTACTTGATTCCATGCGGCCGCATATTATTATGAAGGAAACCTATCATTATTATTACGTATGACTGAACCTCCAGAAACAGCTGTTGAACTTATAACACCATTCTTCCACCCATTTAATTTACTCTGTTGTTTGTACTCTGTGTAAGTTGGACCTATTAATATAAATACCTATATATTTATACATATAGATGGATCATCTGAAAGTTTCGACCTTTTGCTTTCTCTCACTTTGCTTGTAAACATATACACATATTTTCTACTTGATGCATTTAAAATATTTAATATTTAATGTTTAATGTTTATCCACATAAGTACTTATGCATATGCATACATACATCCATCCATACATACATCTAGACGCACTCAGCGCACATTGTAAGTATGCACATGAGTGTATTTGTGTGTGCATGCATATATATATATATATAATATATATATATATATATATATATATATATATATATATATATATATATATATATATATATATATGTATATATCTATATCTATATCTTTCTATCTATCTATCTATATATCTATCTATATATATATATATATGTATATATATCTGTATATATATATAGATAAATATATGTGTGTATACATATATACGTACCTATATATGTGCATATATATATATATGTATATATATATATACATATATATATATATGTATGTCTGCATGTATATGTGTATTTATATATACACACATACATATATATATATGTCTGTGTTTCTATATGTGTGTGTTTAGTACCTTTTGATTATCATGTAAAAAATACCTCATTTCCATAAATAATATATATTATCAATAAAATCTCAGCTTCTCTAAGAACTTGCCTTCAGTTAAAAGATTCAGCAGCTCCATTTGTTGAGCTTTCGACGTTTTATTACATTTTCATCTACTTTACGACCGTGGTTTCAATAGATACGTCTGCAAGTTCAATAAGTAAATTAATAAATCATCATCTAACTGAAAATATATGTATCAGATATACACAATGGTTGTATAATAAGACCGCCAGAACATTGCTAATGACACATTAAATATATGAGTGTTTTCTTACAGAGTAATAAATAATCACATCGTATCACAACAGGCTACCAGATTTTTAGCTGAATGCTTAATATTCATACATCTTCGCTAGTAGTAATAGGTTCAAATGCAGAAGAGAAGATTATAACGAATACATTCATGCGTCCTATTCTATACATTGTTAGAACCTGACGGGGCCTGTCACTCTGGCTGGGGGACGGATTGGTGAAGTAATTCTTAGACTACTGATTTAGTCCGAATGCTTGAAATGGATGAATCCCGGTAAAATCTTGGTGATGGTATTAAACAGAGCAACTATTATATTTACTATCTCAGAGCGTACATAGGTACACACACACACACACACATAACTGAAGGACTCTTCCGCGAAGACGACGTACGAGCATTCAGTTATATATATATATATATACATTTAAAACTTCGATTTGTAGTAATCAGTGTATCTTATTTCTGATCGTCAGCTGGTAAACCAAACCTGGTTTTCTCTTGAAATATCCACTGTCTGAATACTTTCTGAAATATGAAGTGAAAATTTAGAAAACGCTTATCCTTATGTAAACCTTATATTTCTAAACCTTTTAGGACTATACAGGTTCTTGCAGATAAATTGAGACAATTTTTACGATGCCTAAAACTGGTTATAAATTCTAAAATAATGGTAGTAGACAGATATAAATTTAATGTAACATTTATTACAATAAAAACATTTATTATTAACTATGGCTGTCTTTTTCAGTAATTGCTACCTCCACTCGTGAATGATTTAAAAAAATTTTTACAGTTGCCGCAACCTCCGCTTTTTTTTATTTTGTTTGTCGCACGCATGATGCAGGTCTTCAAATTGTGGATACTCGAATGTGGGGAAGCATTGGTTCATGCTTAAAGTACGCCCCACGAAAAGTAATCGAGAAAGTTGAAATCTGGGCTATTACTGGGCCAGATGTTGGCACTCGCAAAAAATGGCACCCTATCACCAAGGAAGCCTTGTGTTTCTAATAACTAACCCTGTAAGCTATGGTAAAGTGCAAAATCCTGGATCAGCACGTCATTGTTAAGTCCAAACTCCTGCTCCATCGAAAATAACTGAGAGTTCTTCAAGATGTCTAGGTTCTCCTTTCTGGCGATTCCGAACCAGACTCAATGAAGTGTGGGTCCAGGACAATTCCATCACTCGTTACGGCTCCAAATACTGTCATAGAGGCAGGATTCTTAGTTTCAAACATAGTGAGGACATGAGAAGGGTTGTATGCCATCACTTGTATGGATGTGCATGGATTGACTTCAATCGAGCATTTGGGGCCAGCGAGAAGCGTTGGATTGAGCTTGGAGTCACTTGGAGACGCGCTCTCACGTGTCTATCATTCCCTCTTCTTTACACTCGATACACCGTTGCATCTGGAAGTTTCGTCAGCTTAAGAATTTTATCGACAGTGTGCCTGGATAGCGCCAAAGCAACAATGGGGGAATTATACTGTTCCATGTATTTCTGTTATCGAATCAGTTCCCTATTTACCCGAAAAATAAAGTGGAGTATTAGATTTTGAAGCAAGCAAGGTTTTGCTAAGAAATAAAAAGTTAAATCCACTAAGTCACCTGCTTAAAATTGGTCTCAATTTACCTGTACACCCTGTATGTGCATAAAAATGCGTCTACCGCTCACGCTTTTTGTAGAATGGCTTTTTTCTTTGATGGTTCATATTGATGATAAGTCAAGAGGTCAATTTTCTTTTAATCATTGTATACTACTTTTCAATTGTCAGCTGGATACAGCTGCAGAAATTTTGTTCTTGCAGGTTATTAAATGTATATGTTGTTGTGTGCGTCTAAGCTTATGTGTGTGAGTGTGTGACGTGTATTGTTTGCGTAAGTGAATTTTTCAAGTTATTTTAATAACAGTAATGAGCACATTTGATTTAATGAGAATTTCTCATGTGTTCATAAATATATATTTTTTTTATGCCTTTCGTTTAGGTAGGAGGTTTTTGATCAAATGGAATACCATTGCCTTCCGGTACTTTAGATGAAACCTTGGACGTTTGTAGAAGGAATCTGCTGTTTCTGCATATTTCCAGATACTTAGCGGATTTTTGCGTAATTCTTATTGCCTGCTTTGGTGTCTTTGGATTCTTGCACGTTGGTAAAGCGAATTGTTGATTTCACAAATATAATTTGTTTTCTTTTTCCCAGTCTAATCAATCCTCCAAAAGTTCATTACACGCACATACTTGCACACATAAACACACACTTATAAACATACAGTTATAGATTCAAATAACAATGAATATTTTTTTCACAATTCAACTCCAGATTTTTTTCAACTAACTCACACATAGAAAGGCATAATTTGTTTTGTAAAAAATCAATCCTGGTGAATCTTTGAACAATAAATATCATCCATTCTGACACCCCTCCGTTTCCTTAATATATAAAATCTATACAAAACTTCACACACACACACACACATTCATGCGAGTATGCGTGAGTAATTATGTGAGCGTGTGTGCACTCGTGAATATGATTGTCTGAGTGCTTCGTCGTATCGAAAATAATTAAAGGCGGGTATTTGAGTGCAACTCCAGAAAATGAGTGATAAATCTAGCCGTACGACCTCGATTTTGTCAGTCTGTAGTCCAAGTAAATTTCTCTCATAGACAGGGAGCGCCGAGTAAAACATATGGGAGTGTGCAATCACCTTTGACCAATTGACAACGACGAAATTTCTACCTAGCATACTTAGTTGACTTGACCGCGGCTGTTGTGACATATAGAGTGACTTACGAGATGTGAAGTTCAATTACCAAACAAAAAACGAAAAGCAAAAGCAGGAAAAGAAACACATGTAGAAAATTTGGTTTAAATCAATTGCTATACAATCGATTACGTTATCCATTGTAGTATTTCAATCTAAATAAATAAAATAAATACGATTTGGAATTTTATGATTTTGAAGGGTTCCCAATGTATTAGAAATGAATAATAACTGAATAAAAGCGACGAGCTGGCAGACACATTAGCACGCCGGGCGAAATGCCTTGTGGTATTTCGTCCGCCGCTGTGTTCTGAGTTCAAATTCCGCCGAGGTCAACTTTACATTTCATCCTTTCGGGGTCGATATAATCGACTTAATCCGTTTGTCTGTACTTGTTTGTCCCTTCTATGTTTATCCCCTAGTGGGTAGTAAAGAAATAGGTATTTCGTCTGCCGTTACGATCAGAGTTCAAATCCGCCGAGGTCGGCTTTGCCTTTCATCCCTTCGGGATCGATAAATTAAGTACCATTTACGTACTGGGGTCGATATAATCGACTTAATCCCTTTGTCTGTCCTTGTTTTCCCCTCTATGTTTAGCCCCTTGTGGACAATATATGAAATAAGAAATGAATAATAGCTATATGTGTGTATATATATATATATATATATATATATATATATATATATATACATATATATATATATATATATACATATATATATATATATTAAAAATTGGGGGTCGAAGCTATATTGCAGATAATATATCGAAATATTACCTTCCTTTTTGGCGTCAGTATTAGTAGACATCATCATATACACAGTAGAACAGAAATGTATGCATAACGAAAGTGAAACTTCTGGGAACTTATCAATGTATAAATATTATTCACAATTAAAAAGATTCGATAATCTGAGTCTCTTTCGTGCTTGCAGCGTTCAACATACAAAAAAAGAGTAATGAATAAAATTGATTAAGACGTTTTTATGACTTAAAAGCATGTGTGAAGCGCTGTTTCTGCCAATCTCTGATTTGATCTTCGACACATTAAAGTCAATTAGAGTTAAAAAATGGAATTTCGTTTATTATGGTTTAGATGTATGTAAACCTTATCGAAGAGATAAATTATAGATTTGTAAGATAAGAATTCAGTAGCTTACATTGAATTCAGGAAAATATAACGTGTTATAACATTTCAATATTTTGCTAATAACATACAGGCAGTATAATGTTCGTTAATATTGGTTTTAAATCTTAGCATAGGCCCAGCAAGTTTGCGGGGAGGTGGGGTGCCATCGACTACATCGATCCCAGTGCTCAACTGGTGCTTATTTTATCGGATCCCAGTAAGAAGGTAATTGAAGTCGAGCTCGGTAGAAATTGAACTCAGAAAGTAAAGACAGACGAAATGCCTGTAAGCATTTTGTTGGGCTCAGTAACATTTCTGCCAGCTTGCCGCGACATAGTCTTTCGTTACCATTGAAAGCACTTCTCTTCATTTACGTTGATAATATTTAGAGAAAATTAACTTAAAAAGGCCCTCATATATAGCCAATAGTTAAGTGGGCTTGTTTACTGTGTAAGAGATTAATAAATTTAATATTATAAATTTAATATTATTTAACATAAGAGTTCATATCCTGCTTTTAATCAGGTAACTTGCCATAGTTTAATATACTATACATTTTAAATGAAATTTAATTAAATTGTATTTTAATTATATATTCATCCGTAGGCGGATGATGTTTCTAATTTACAGTGTATCTTTATTTTGCTTTTCGTTTATTAAGGCTTATAAACATTGAAATTCAGCATCTTGAAAAGCAATTACCGAAGTCACAGTATACAGGGTAGCCCAAAAGAAGGCTTGCAGTTATTCACCTAACCTTTTCGCATTGGTATATTAATAGTTTAGATCTAAACTATATTTAAAAAAATGAAACGATTATTCTATGCTAATTGAGTAAATTGTAAGATAGAAATTTAAATGTGATAAAATGTTTTAAAAGAGATTTAAAGTGCCTACGTGATAACTGTAAACCTACTTTTGGACTACGCTGTAGTTTAACCGAGAATAGTCAATGTTTATTGTACAATTCATTAACTTTGAATATGTTCTATTGTAGTAAATGGACACAATTCAATTACAGAACGTTGTAGGACTTAAGAGATGACGGTTATACACTCCAAACTAAATAACTATTTGTATAAAATGATTTAGTTAGAAGGTAGTTGTTCATGTGTTTTACAGAGCTTTCGAGTAAATTCAAAGTAATAAGATTTTATTGGAAATGAATCTGTTGCAGCTAGCGGAACTAATGTCTGCTAGCAAAAGCAACGATTTTCACACGGTTTTGAAATGTTTTATCGACGTTAGCATTACGTCTAACATAGACATGATATTCGTGTCATTACGAGAACAAAGAATATCTTTCAGAAACCATCGTGTTGTAAATAGTTGCCTATTGCAATATAATCCCCAAATCAAACATTAGCGCAAATCTTCAGTTACAATAACAATTCAATAGGAAAAAGGTTAGAATCAGTTTCGGCGATGTCGTGCATCACACGAAAGAATTGTTAATGGAAACTATATGTTGAAAAACACAAATGCTTTTGTCTGCAAATCCGATTGCCAAATGCCATTAATCTCGTATGTGATTTTATTTTATTCTTCAGTGAAGTTTTAACATACACGGTCAAGTGTATACCATATTAGAAATTTTAATTAGAAAACACTATTGAGTTAAAAGAATACTAACATCTGTTCAATATATCCAGTTGACAGGCTACAAAAATACGAAATCAAGAAAATAGAATAAATAATATATAACAAACTTTGAACATTCTTATGTTTCAGACATTATCATGTTAAACGAAATTTCATTATCGATAGTAGTTTAGTATAGAAGACTACTAAAATAAGAGAATGAACTCAATATTTGAACAGTATACAGCAACGTAATAGTGTCAAGGAAATAATTCATTTGTAAAGAACCCATATAAAGTTTAATTAGGAAAGAATGATAGACAGAGCGGGAATATGGGATATGTTGTGATACATCACATTCATAAGAAGAGCGCTGTGATAAGTTGTAAATTAACAAAGCACTCCGGGATTTTATTTTGCTCCGTTTTTCGATATTGATATGGTATTGTTATCATGAAAGCCGTTTACAATACTTTTAAAAGAATGTATAATTGCTTCCACTTATAATAGGGAAATAAGATCAATAATTTCACGGTTAAAGCAAAATAGATCAGACCCACGAAGAAATGGAAGATGACTGTACGTTGGCAGTAAAATATTGAAAAAGGCTGTCACGAAATGCCCCTTCTTCTTCTTCTTCTTCTTCTTCTTCTTCTTCTTCTTCTTCTTCTTCTTCTTCTTCTTCTTCGTCTTCTTCTTCTTCTTCTTCTTCTTCTTCTTCTTCTTCTTCTTTTCTTCTTCTTCTTCTTCTTCTTCTTCTTCTTCTTCTTCTTCTTCTTCTTCTTCTTCTTCTTCTTCTTCTTCTCTTCTTCTTCTTCTTCTTCTTCTTCTTCTTCTCTTCTTCTTCTTCTTCTTCTTCTTCTTCTGCTTCTCATCATCATTATTATTAGAATATTATGTTCTATGTTTATGTACCACAATATTATAATTTTGTTGGCATTCGTCTCGTTTCCAGATATTTCATTTATCGTTTAATGATTTGTGTTCAGTAACAAAATATCACACAAAAATCTGAGATACAGTCAAATTTGCACTTAACACATTGCAGCTCGATTTTGAAATCGTCATTAAAACGTTTCGATCTTTTCTCAAAATGAGTTCCCATGCTGTGTTGCAATCGATTTCTATTACTTAGGTACTCTTTCGCCCAAAGTTCATTGCTTTTACTCTCTATCTATTTTTTCTTACGTAAGTTATTTATGTTTGTAACTATTTATTCGTTAATTTTATATTATTTCTCTTAAGCTTGAACTACGTAACTTTATTTAGAAGCAAAAATCAAATATTTAAGCGATACAACTTGCAATCAAACAACCTATGTCCAGTTCAACTGCATGGCATCTTGAATATATATCTTTTAGCTTTAATTTGACTCAACTATTTTGGACCGAAATTGAGGTAACAGAAATTGTGCAGAAGCCCGTCATACAGATTGTGATTTTATTTGAATAGAGCAATCTTTTCATGCAACACTTCACGCTAATTGTGATTCTGTTTGCAGATTACGTTAAACTAAAACGCACCTTTGGAATACTCCGTCCCTTACACGCTAATTAAATACGCAGGTATTTCAGCCAACCATATATTTGAATACTTATCCTAGTAACCGACCGAGATTGATTTACTTTCTAATTTAGAACGAAGTCTGTCGTAACTTTCACATTCTTAATATTCTTTTCTGCGAATAATTTTCATTCACGTGCGTTTAATTCATTTTCTCTCTGAGCTTACCTTTTGCGTCTGAGTGTTTTCAAATCTTAAGGGATATATATGCAATAGATTATCAAAAAAAAATCTTGAATAATCTGAAATTAGAGTAGAAATGTAACTCCTAAGTTTATCAACTTCAGAAAGCAAGACTTTGCATATATCTATTGAATCAGTTGTGATATATAGAATAATTGAAGTTTTTTCTTTATTTTGGATTTGTTAAGTAATTAACTCTAGAGTAACGAATTTATAAGTTACAGAGTTTACTAATTTATATCTTTTACATATATAAATTAAACAACATTATACCGTACACAAACAAATAAACAGACAAATATCTATCTATCTATCTATCTATCTATCTATCTATTTATCTATCTATTTATCTATCTATCTATGTATATATATGTGTGTGCGTTTATTTATAAATATATATTCATATAACTATAAATACAGTATACGTGAATTATACCAATATAAATACGCGCATGTGTGTGTATACACAGACGTGCACACACACATACACACACATATCTTGTGTTGTCAGTCTCGCGTCAAATATTTATATTTTATCTTGTTCCGATTAAGTGAACATCAATGTTAGTTTAATAAATATTTTATGTAGTTTTCATTTTCTTCCCTTTTTGGTCAGTTGGTTCGTCGCATAAATAGTACTACTGATAAGTTGTTTTTTAAACACAAAATCAATATTATGTCTTTCGCTCTAAGATCTCTATATACTATACGTATAATTTATTTATAGTCTAGCTTTGCTTCTGTATGAAGCATCAATGGTGATTATTCTACTAAACAATTTTATCGCCCCTATATAAACAACAGTCAGTTCCCCATTGACCAAATGACTTCCGCCTACAAATATTCAAGCTACAATTATTCCTCACATAACTCATTATATTTTATAGCTAACTCACTTCTACTGCTCGTCTTATAATTCATTTCACAACTTTGTTCTCAAAGATGAAACCTTAGACTATGCGGAAACTACTTCACTTACTTGGAAACCTGAAAAACAGATTGGCTGTTATTTTGCTAAAATTCTTATTTCCCATTTTCTTTAACTTTCACTGTCCCTTCCATCGGATATCGATTGCTTCCAAGTCACAATATTACCATTCATTCTATTTATCTATATATTTTTGTTTGCTTTTTATTAGTCCTGTATTAATGATATCTCAATTCACTTATCTCGAAGTTTATAAATTTTTGTAACTTCCATAACTCTAAAATACTTTCTCCATCAACGCTCCTGGAACAGAGACCAAATCAGTTTCTGTTTCCTGACAAAATAATAAAATATTTATTAAACCAAATATTTATTAAACCAGGAATGTTTCAGCATCCTCTCAAAAGAACACAAGTCAAAAAGATGCATGTTATGCATCACACACACACCACACACACACACGCACACACATCTCACACACACACACACACACACACACACACACACACACACACACACACACACACACCACCACACACACACAAACACACAATACAGCTTGAAGCAAAAACTGAAATATATAAATCGGAAGCCTAACTTTCGCCGCTATATTGAACATTCATTAATTTTGTTTACTTACCTGATGTCATTGTGATTTAGCCTGAGAGCATGTCTGTTAGCCCAAAGTTCTGTTAAGTCAAAGAGTAAATATATTCTGATCACAGCTATCCTGTCTCTTTCAATAGTAAGAACTGCATTGTTCAACGTGGCTTTACTTTCTTAATGACGCTAGCGTTGATACTTGAAAAACGTACTTGCTGTTTGTAGTAAGGAAAACGTGTAGTTAGCTCTGTCGTTGATTTGAATTTTCTTACTAATATCAATTCTGTAATCTATGATTGATAATTAACAAAGAGTGTCTTGAAATACGCGTTAGAACGCAACGCCCTTCATTCCATTTAGTTTCATTTATTCTCTCAATATTAGGTCGAATATATTTCAAAGAAGATTAAAGTTGATTCAATCGATCAAGTGTGAAGAAATAATCGAGCCTGTCACCGGCAATATTTCAAAATTGAATCAGAAACATGAAGATTACTACTGCAAAACGTTTAGTCAGCCGACGTTCAGGTTGATAAGTGTTTAACAAAAACAGAAAATAGCATACACTTAAAGAATTACAGAAATAATACACATTTTATTGAAAGCAAGAAGTGGAAATGTTAAGTAAACATGCAAGGCATGAGGAGATGTATCCGTCTAAGTAAACTGCGTAATACAAGAGATTTAGTAAAGTATTTAACATATTTGGTTACGTGTCACATTATTCAACATATAGTAAAATGTCCGGTGTGTTAGAGATGTCCACGATAATATTTATGTAAAAATATAAATATCATCTGTAACGTATATGGGCATATCATCTTCAACGGCATAACGTGCATGTATATTTAAATCACATCGCTATGAAAATATTTCCTACATTAGCCGACTACTTCCTGTAAAGTGTTATACATACATTCAAAGATATATATATATATATATATATATATTTATATATATATATAGCGAGAGAGAGAGAGAGAGAGAGAGAGAGAGAGAGAGGGAGCCACATGTGTAGCTATGTGCTAAGGAACTTGCCTCCTAACCACATGGTTGCGGAGTCAGTCCCACTTAGTCAAGTGTCTTCTACTACATCCTCAGGCTGACCAAAGCTTTGTAAGTGGATTTGGTAGACGGAAACTGAATGAAGCCCGTAGTATATATATGTATATATGTATGCATGTATATATCTATGTTGTGTATGTATCTGCGTGCCTGTATTTGTCCCTCCATCACCGCCTGGCAACCAGTGTTGGTATGTCTTCGTCCCCCGTAACATGGCAGTTCGCCAAATGAAACCGATAGAATAAGTACTAGGCTTAAAAAATAAGTCATTGGTTAGATTTCGTCCACTAAAATCCTTCAATGCGGTGCTCCAGCATGGCCGCAGTTAAATGGCTGAGACAAATAGAGGTACAAAAGAATATAATACGCAATGCAAGTAGAGTAATTGTGACACAATGAAAAAAGCTAAACATGAGAAGATGAGAAATATTACGGATTAAATTCCATGATGCCTGCTACGGTTGTAAATGTCTATGACAAGTTAAAGTACTTTTATCATCATGAGTAAAAACAAAAGAATGTTTGTAAAAAATCAGAATTCTGGAATAATTTACTTCTTTTTAAGCAAGCTATTTAGAAACGATCAGGTTTGTATACACCAAAGAATCTTCTTTGGTGATTTGATTATAAATCCTTTGTTTCCTGAATACCATATAATATCTGAATACGTATGTGTTTATAAATATATATGTATATATTAAGTATATATGAACATGTATGAATATATATATATTTGCTATATTATGTAAATATATGACTATATACATATATATGTGTGTGTGTGAGCACGCGCATGTGTATACATATTTGTATATATAAGGAATATATATGTATATGTATGTATTCCTTATATATATATATACATATATATATACATATATATATACATATATATAAACCCCAGGACCACGGATGGGTTCCGGAAAAATCTTTACACCTTCTTTAAAAACATAGGCCTTAGGATTACCTTAGAATCCAACTTAACCAAAGCTAACTTCCTTGACGTCACCCTCGACTTAAAAACCTCACTTTATTACCCGTACCACAAACCAAATGAATCCCTTAGATATATAGATATTAATTCCAACCACCCCAAAAATATATTAGATAACCTAGTAAAAAGTGTCTCAATAAGAATTTCTAGCCTGTCCGCCACGGAAGATATCTTTAAGGCCGCAGCCCCCTATTACAACGAGGCCCTGGCCCGCAGTGGCTTTAAAGATAAGATTACCTATACTAGTATAGCCCCACGCCAACCCAGGAAAAATAGAAGAAGACACATTAGCTGGTACAACCCCCCCTTCAACCGTGAGGTCGCTACACCTGTAGCTAAAATCTTCTTCACTCTCCTACAGAAACACTTCCCCACCCAACATAAGTACTACACTATCCCAAATAAGAACACTATTAGACTCTCCTACTCTACCACGCCCAATCTAGCCAGGAACCTAGCCAACAACAATGTGAAAAAACTTAACATATATACTTTTTCCGAGGCCCATCCAACGTCCGATAGCAATTGTAACTGCCCTGATAAAACCACCTGCCCCCTCAACAACAACTGCCTACAGAGGGACCTAGTATATACATGCGAGGTAAGATCAGGCCCTGACGATAAAAGAAAATCCTACATCGGAATGACGTCAAACAGCTTTAAGACCCGTTGGTACGCACACACACACTCGTTCCGGCGACCGGATAAATCCAACCAAACTACCCTCGCCGCCCACATCTGGTACCTTAAAAGGAACTCCATCCCCTTCAAGACCAAGTGGAAACTACTACAGAAGGCGCGTTCGTACACAGGAGGCCATACCTGCTGTGACCTTTGCATTTCGGAGAGCCTAGAGATCTTGTTCGCCAAAGGCCCTCTCCTTAACAAGATTTCAGAACACTCCCCAAATTGCATGCATAAGAATTATGCAAACTACAAGAACTATAGACCTACCCGGCAACCAGATTGATGACACCCCACCCACAAACCCCCCCAATCCCACCGTTCCCCTAGCACCCCCGACTACCTTTTCTCCTAAGACCTTTCACATATTGTATGTGCACGCTTGTATATGTGTATCGTATATATGTATAGAAATGTATGGGTATAGTAGGAATATACGCATGTATTATGTGTGTGTGTGTGTGTATGTATGTAAAAATATATATATATATATATGTATGTGTGTGGTGTGTGTGTGTGTATATATGTATATATGTATATATGTGTGTATGCATATGTATGTGTATATGTATGTGTGTATGTATGTGTATGTATATATAAAATATTATATAATTAGGGCTTAGTAAAATAAATTACTTTGCCACATACTGAACTTTCTAGAAATAGCAGCCAAATAAGTTTTTTAGCCTTTTCCACTACTTAAAGAAAATTTTCTCTCAGACAATGTTTACTCAAAAAATAATGGTCCTTTTACATACTGAATACTTGGTGAAATTGATTAATAACTAATTAACTTTACCCTCAATTGTTGATATATATATATATGTATATATATATATATATATATATTATATATATATATATATATATATATATATTATATATATATATATATATATGTATATGTATGTGTATGTGTGTGGTGTGTGTATATATATGTATATATGTGCGTGTGTATATATATATATATATTTGTTTATATATATATATATATATATATACACACCACATACACACACGCAGGAGTGGCTGTGTGGTAAGTAGCTGCTAACCAACCACATGGTTCTGGGTTCAGTCTCACTGCGTGGCATCTTGGGCAAGTGTCTTCTGCTACAGCCCCGGGCCGACCAATGCCTTGTGAGTGGATTTGGTAGACGGAAACTGAAAGAAGCCCGTCGTATATGTATATGTGTGTTTGTGTGTCTGTGTTTGTCCCCCCAAATCGCTTGACAACCGATGCTGGTGTGTTTACGTCCCCGTCACTTAGCGGTTCGGCAAAAGAGACCGATAGAATAAGTACTGGCTTACAAAGAATAAGTCCCGGGGTCGATTTGCTCGACTAAAGGCGGTGCTCCAGCATGGCCGCAGTCAAATGACTGAAACAAGTAAAAGAGTAAAAGAGTAATATGTATATGTGTGTATATGTATGTGTATGTAGAGTTATGTGTATGTGCATGAATGTGTGTGTATATACAGATTGTAGATGGGTATATATATGTGTGTGTATGTGTGCACATGTATATGTGTATATATATGTGTGTATATATATATATAAATATATGTGTGTATATATATATATATATATATATGTATATGTGGGTATGTAGAGTTATACGTATGTGCATGTGTATATGTATATGTATATGTATATGTATGTGTATGTGTATGTATGTACATATATATGTGTGTGTGTGTGTATGTGTGTATATGTATGTATATATGTATATATATATGTGTGTATGTGTAGGTGTGGGTATATATATATGTGTGTGTGTGTGTATGTATATATGTGTGTGTATGTATATATGTGTGTGTGTATATATGTATATGTATATATATATATATATATATATATATAGATATATATATATGTGAATATATGTGTGTGTATGTGTACATATGTGTATGTGTGTATGTGTATGTGTGTATGTATATGTATATATATATATATGTATATATATATATATATATATGTATGTATATGCATGTATATGTGTATGTGCGTGTATGTGTATATGTGTATGTATGTGTGTGTGTATATATGTATATGTATGTATGTATATGTATGTATGTGTATATATATATATATATATATATATGTATGTATGTATTTGTATGTAGGTGTATATGTATGTGTGTATATATATTTAGTGTATATGTATAGACTAGTCTTCTAAGTTTGTAGACATGAATCTGTAGGTACGCGTATGTATGTGTATATACGTGTATGTATGTAGATGTATGTATGTATGAATATAACGCGTGCGTGCGTGTATGTGTATGAGTGTACGAATGAGAGTGTGTGTGCGTGCTAATGAGTGTGCGTGCGTGAGTGAGTGCTTGTGCTCAAGTAGAAAGATAAAAGGGACTAGCCAAGATGTTTGTGACCAGCGGTCAAAGATAACAAAAGTAATAAATGAAGATAATAAAATTAAAATTAGGGAATGGGTTTGTAATTGTATGTATATATGTGTGTATGTGTAGGTATGAATAGGTACACATATGTATGTATGTATGTGTATATATATGTATGTGTGTGTGTGTGTATACATACATATATGTGTATGGGTGGGTACAAATATGTATGTATATATATATATGTATATATATATATATGTATATATATATGTGTGTGTGTGTGTATGCATACATATATGTGTATATGTATATATGAGTATATAGGGACTTGTGTGTTGTGTGTGCATGTGTGTATGTGGATATGTGTGTGTATGTGAGTATGTGTATGTGTGTGTATGTATATATTTTTTGTGTGTATGTGTATGTGTGGTCGTGTGTGTGTATATATACATGTGTGTGTGTATATGTATATGCATGTATATGTGTATGTATGTATATGTATATGTATTATATATATATATATATATATATATATATATATATTTATATGTAGATATATGTATGTATATGTGTGTGTGTGTATATATATATATATATATGGGTGTGTGTGTATGTATGTGTGTATGTATATGTGTGTGTGTTGAGAATTTCCTTATTTACCTAAAACTCTATTCTTCTATATATTTTTATATTTTTTTATTCTTTTTTTATTCTTTTATTTATTCTTCTATCTAATTTACCACTGACTCCTTGACCACTCCCCCAAGTATGATTTTTTTGCGCTATGCCTACTCCCCAAAAGTCCCCCACCACCACCCCTATAAACCTGCCTAAATGTATAAATGCCAATACAATTCTTGTTAACTAGCTTCCTGAAGATTTCTCTTGAATGAAACAGTTCTAGTCCTGTAGAAGCTCCTTCTATATAATAAATAAATACATATATATATATATATATATATATATATATATATATATATATGGTGGCTGCCCCCTCGTTATCGAGTAGGTCATTGCACGAAGCTTAATCAATGTTGTTATCGTGCAATCCCTGTGCAAGAAGATTTTTTTTAAAGTGAGGAAAGGCTGTGCACTGAGTCAATCCTACTCACTAAGCAACAGCAGACATAATCCGAAAAGAACAAGTCAACATCATCGGTAACCACTGAGCCGCAGGTTTTATGTCAGAGTTATCCCAGTTACCTGAGTTACCTTCTCCTAGAAGGATGCCCTAACAAAGGGTGGGAGTCCTTCACTCCCAATGGTTTAACCGAGCGATCGGGTATTCAGTCCGATTATTTCTATGTCCCCGCGCATGATATAGCCTTAAGTGATTTATTGGATGGCCGTTGACTCTCAAGAGTTCCTCAGCCCTTCGACGGGTTTTGTTTTTCATCCCCCAGGGTGTCCAATAAACACCCTCCTCACCAAGCAAGCTTAAATATTAACTTATAGATGGTAACTATGGAGATTGATCAATTGGAATTTACTGATATTTAATAAAGGAGCACTGAAAGAACATATAAACTATATATTAATTAAATCATAATCTAAGCAGTTTAATTTAAATCGTGAAGATACCAGAATTGTTTTATAAAAGCTAAGTATGAATTTATAGGGTTAAAAAAAAAAGGTTTATTTCATAAAGGCAATTATAAAGTATTAAAATGATCAGGTAGGTTAGAATACCATAGAAAAGGAATAGAATAGCTTAATCACTAAAAACCTCGATGATATATACCCTGGTAACATCAATAGAGAAGACTTATAGAAAATGTATAATAATTCAAGTATTTAAACTAAATATTGTTTATTTACTTATTTATCTTGTATATATAAAGACCTATACCTGGTATTAACTAAAGGAATATTGATGTTATAGGACATGCTATCTATATAGTAATTATAAACGATGAGGAACATTATAGGTTTTAAAAGTTTTTTATGTGTTAATCCATGCATGATATTGTAGTTTCTTAGGAGTACTTAATTAGAAGGGCTACTTACATAAAGGCTCTTATAGATACTAAGATCAGGAGGGTGCAACACAATAAGAAAGCGATAAATAAAGTAATTACTAAAACCGAGATGAAATTGGATCAACTAGGCAGGAAATATTTCATATGGATACTATATTAACTTTGTTTAGCCCACTAACTAACTATACTATATAGCTTTTACTATATTGTAATATATGCAATGTGCTTTAATTTCAGACTAAAAATACTAAAAGTAATTATCCAACAAAATCAGTACAATCACAAGACCTATAAAGTGGTACTTTCGAAAATATTTAAAAGTACGGATGACTCTAAGTACGCATGATACCCTAAGATCTAATCTATAATTAATCAGATTGCCTTTATCTTTATGCTTACATATTTTATATGTTTCCATAGAGCACAGCTCACGTCCATATCTACTATTTCTATAAGGCTGTGCTTTTCTTATTATTTCCCATTTAAGGCTAAACCCAATTCTACTTTCTTTCAATTCCCTAATCTTACTGGATAATGACGTACAATTCGCACTATGTTTAAGTTTAAAAGAGGACAGGTGGTTGTATCGACGTTGTTTCATATTAATCAAACAATCAATATATATAAAATTACTAGTTGTAGTTATTATCGTACATTTACAAATTACGTTCTGGGTAAGACATCGGCCTAATAACGGTCAGCGGAATTTAACTCAACAGTCGCAAATAGGAGAAATATTACTATTAACATTAGTATTATTAAGATTCATATTATCATTAATATTTTCACTATTAATATTTCTACTATCAAGTATGTCATGTCCCCATCAGTTATTTTCTAACTTCCCCTCAATTGTTGTATCATTTAAATCTACCTCTACATCAATAGGCATACCAATAATTTCCATGTTCGTATATGCACCGGAACTACAATCCATATTGTTTATAATGGCCTTTATGTAAGTAGCCTTTCTAATTTCAAACCTATAATATACCCCTTAGTTTATAGTTAGTGTATAGTTAGCATGTCCTATAACATTAATATTCTGTTAGCTAATACCAGGTATTAGTCTTTATTGATACAAACTAAATAAGTAAATAAACAATTTTTAGCTTAAATAATTAAATTATTATAGAGTTTCTATAAATCTTCTCTATGTATTTCTTTATTGCCCACAGGGAGCTAAACATAAAGGGGACAAACAGGGACAAACAAATCATCTCTATTGATGTAAATAAGGTTTATCATGGTTTTAGCGATTAAGCTACTTTATTCATTTTTATGGTGTTCTACCTACCTGATCATTTAATTATTTTATAATAGCCTTTATAAAAGAAAACTAATTTTGTACCCCTATAAATTCATATTTAGCTTATATAAAACAATACCAGTATCTTCACAACTTAAAATAAACTGCTTAGACTATAATTTATTTAATATATAGTTAGCATGTTCTTTTGCCTCAGTACTCCTTTATTAAATACCAGTAAATGCCAATGATCAGTCTTCATAGATATCATCTAATAATGTATAATATGTGTAAATATTAAGCTATTTCTATATAATTTCTTTTTCACCCTCTATTGTGGTAAAATTTGGTATATACTCAAAAGTATTTTAAAAAATGTTATCCATATGTCGTAATATTCTTCTTTATAAGCTTCTGAATAACCTTAAATTTTAACTTTATACAATATGCCAATAAAAATATTTAACTATAGTACCCCATTATAAAATTTTCCCTATATCATCGTCATTGGATTACTAGAATCTTGCCCACTTAATTGTCAGCTAACATCTTGATTTAAGATTTCCTTTACCAAATCTCATTATATTGCTTCAAACTAATCTTGAAAGTTTTATGACTATACCCACTATGGTTTCTGTCGACTCCCTCAGCCCCATTCCTAACAGACACTGCTCCTTGTTCTTTGGCCTTAGATTTTGATAATCAAAGATTTGATAAACAAGACTATAAATTAAAACTGACCCCAAAAAACAGTGACAAGCTAGATCTCTAACATGTCTTTCTTGTTACCTTAGTAGCTTCTGACCTGAAGTGAAGACAGCATGTTCTTCGTCTATCTCCTTACCTTCTCGGAGCTTTTAGGTAAAATTCTACTAATGTGTCCATCTGTTTTAATTTAATTTAATTCTATGTATTTATACAGCTGAGGATTTCTCGGCATTTAAACTGATGTAATGATGGCACTGTTCAATTAAATGGAGAAAGAGATAATGTCTTAATTGTAATAGATATAGTTTTCAACTGGTAATTGTGATTTAAGGAATAGAAATAATTACCTTAATTATCCTTAATTATAGCGCAAGTCCAGAAATTTTGGTCAGAGAAGCTAGTCGATTACATTGACTCCAGTGTTCGGTCTGTACCAAAATTTTGTGCCAGGTCAGCAAGTTCGGTTAAGGAGTGTAGTCGATTACATCGACCTTAGTGCTCCACTGGTACTTACTTTATCAATCACGAAAGGATGAATGGAATAATCGACCGCAGTAGAATTTTAAATCAGAACCTGTAGACGGACAAAATGCTTGGCAGCATTTTGTCCGGCGTCCTATGGCTTCTGTCGGCACGCCACCTCAATATTTATATTAATAATGGTTTCAAATTTTGGGGAAAGTTGAAACTAAATTATACCGGCCCCACTGTTCAAGTGGTGCATATGTTATCGACCCCGAAAGGTTGAAATGCAAAGACGACCTTTTGTCCGACGTGCTAACGATTCTGCCGGCTCGCCACCTGAGGAATTATATTAATAATGGCAACAATAACACGACAGTTATCTTGACAATTCGTTTAACTATTACACTGGTGCCAGTATAAATATTACTTATAACAGCAACAGTAGTGCAACAAGCAATACCATTTCTACGATAGGGGATAAAACCTTCATTTCGCAGCTCTGTGGTTCTGAGCGCAATTAAAATTATTTTACTGATGTCACGTATTGTCGTATACATTGCGAGCAGAATTCTGTCCAAGAAGCTTTGCGGGAGGCCTTCGAATATATATGGTGGTTTGTCCGATAAATTAACTAGTTTCCCACCCCCTATCAACTGGGTACCCCATCGTCATATGCTTCAAAGGAGGTAAACATCTATTCAAATTTCGAAAATGATAAACTAAAGTTATAGAAAGAATAGAGAAAATAAATGAAAACAACAACTTAAAAATACAGCAATAAAAATCATTTTCTTGTTAATTAAAATAACATTGGAATGATTTGAATCAAATAGGAAAAAAACGAACAATTTTTATCTGACAGCAAAGACACACATGCGCTCACACATATACATGATATGCATTTGTATATGTATCTATTGATGTGTATATATATGTGTGTTCTGCCTACGTATATTCATGATTTAGTGCGTGTTTACGTTGTCTTTCTACATGCTCCGCAACATTTAAAAATAGTGGATTAATTTAATACCAGACAGAATGACATAGTGGAGCCTAAATGATCAATGATATTCCTGGAAGCGAAGCTGATAGCACATGGATGGACTTATCAATAATTGAACCTACCAACTCACATGTCAACAGATAAAATTTGAATGAATTTTCCTTTTGAAAGAGAGGAAAATGCATTCATAGATGGCCTTTTAAAATATTCAATAAAACAATAATCAGATCTGAAAACGAAATGTAGACGGGGTTGTTATCGACACTTGCAGTTAGTACAGTAGCTGCTGCTGAAATTTCAATCAGATGTCAGCTATTCCATTAGCTGTCACTAAACATTAATACTGACGGTTGTTGTTGTTTAACTCCAGGCCAACTCGGTTTGCGCAGATCCATGATCAAAGTCTTAACCAATTTAGAGTTCTGTATTTTCCCCTACTGTGTACATCGGATTATATTATCCAATGTTTTTATTTTGCAACAGCTTTGGTATGACTAAAGTTTTGGCATCTAAATACAATCTACCGAGCTACTATACAGCACATCTGGTGTTGGCTCGTAGTCTAATATAGATTTCTGATAAGAACATAAAGTCTATAATTTGGTGGGCGGAGCTAGAGTCGATTAAACTGATACTTAGTATCTGACTTTTGCTTATTTTATCAATAATGGGAAAGTAGAAATCAATGTCAACATCGCTGCCGTGTTCATTAGGAACATATAGTTTTATAACTACAAGTCTGAAAACGCCATCTCCATTCCTCATATGAGTATACCAATTCTACAACTTTAGAAAATTTACAGGATCGCATTTCTATCTGCGATTACCGTTCAAACGCAACAAAAATGCTCTATTTTTGAAAAGAGTGATCATAGGTAATTAAAAGTAGTTTGTAGTGGAGTCTAAAAGTTCTTGGAGAAAACGGAATTAACCACATCTAAACACACCATAAGCTGGTCAGCGTCCAAAGAAAGTGATCTTCTGTAAGTGATGGGATAAAAAGGGCATTGTGTATCATAAGCTCCTTTCTCAATATGAAACGTTGAATTCAAACCGATCAAAAGAGGCAATTGATGAAAGATATCCAGATTGGACCAATCAGAAGGGCATTGTTATCCCTCACAAAAGTAGACCTCATGTTACTTATAGCTGAGCTGTGATATCCTATCATAAACATCTTATTCACCTAACGTTGTGCGTTTCGATTACCATCTATTTCGATCTCTTCAAATGTCTCTTATTGGAAAGAACTTCAATTCATTGAAAGGCTAAAATCACTTAAGCCAGATCTTAAAGCAGACAGATTTCAAGTTGTGCAAAGATGTGACTATGAAGTTGGTTGATGGAACAGACAAAGATTCTGCTAGCATATTTTTACAGGAACCTCTCCTGCTGCCCCTTATCAGTTACGAAATCGATCCAGGTGTTTGACACCGTCCTGAATATCCAGTTGCCTGAAATATTTCGATATTCATAGTCATCTCTTGAGCAAGCAGTTCGCTAATCTCAATATTTATTTCTAATCTCAATATGTATTTCTCTTAGGTTTGCATAGTAGACAAAAATAATCTTAGTCAAAACTTTCTTATAGCACAGCCCTTACTAATTTCGACTTTTCTTGTTCCTTAACGATCGAGGATAATGTTCACGGCGTGACTTTATACTATAAGTAAACTTTTCTTATTCCCTCAAAATCCATTATGTCGAGAATAGGTAATATTTCTTGGGACACAAACTGTCGCCTTTAATTCGCGTCGATCTCCACAGTATGAAAACGAGCAACTATTACAATTCGAACGGAAATAGAAATTTCGCAAAACAGAAAGTAAAACAATGT
>NC_042997.1:96196234-96256234 GCF_006345805.1 Octopus sinensis | reverse complement strand
TACATCCAAACATCACCTTGGATGCAGCGGTTCTCGTCCAGTAACCGAAGTTAAGCAATTTCGAACGAAGTTAGCTCTTTGATGGGCAACGACTTGGGAAACCTAGGTACTTTAAGCGTTTCAGTAGGCGCAGGCGTGGATTTGTAATAAGAATTTTGTTATTGAACACCATGTTTTCACGTTCAGTTCGACTGGTTGGAACTATGACCAAGTCTCTTCGACTACAGCCCCGGGCCAACGAAAGCCTTGCGAGTTAATTTGGAAGACAGATACTCAAAGAAGCTCGTCGTATATATGTACGTAGTTATGTATGTATGTATGGTATGTATGCATATATGTATGTATGCGTGTGTATATGTATGAATGTATGTAGGTACTACGTATGAATGTATGTATGTGTCTGTGTGTGTCATTCAGTGTGTGTTCTCTACCGCTGCTTCACAACAAGTGTCGGTGTATTCACGTCTCAAAGCATATCAGTCCAGTAAAAGTCAACAATAGAAAAAGTACCAGGTCTCAACAAATAAGCACTGGTGTCGATTCGTTCGCCTAATGTTCTTCAAAGTGGTGTCCCCACGATTGCCAAAGTATAATGACTGAAAAATTTAAGAGATATAAGATATACATATATACAAATACATGTGCACACATACGAACTCAAATGTCCAGTAACTTTTATGCTATTGAATACATTCGTATTTATCATCATTGGACAATCCGAATTATTCTCTTTAGTTTATTTAAGTTTTATTTCTGCAAATTATCTGTAGGATAATTGTATTCCACCGATTTTATATATATATATATATATATATATATATATATATATATATACACATGTGTATCTGTGTGTATGCGGTAGAAGAATTGTACCTTACGCAAGACGTAATATAGGTCGTTTCTCTTTCTTTCTCTCTCACCCAAGCGCGCGCACACACACACAAACACACACACATACACACTCACACACACACATACACACACATATACATATGTATATATGTCAGGTTATGCACGTATTTGCGAAACAAGGTGGAAAGTTAGTTCTCGAATACGAGATCTAGAGTGATAGGCTTTATTGAAAAGCAGAAAAATTATCACAAAAACTGTTACTTTCACGTCCCCTTTCGTCGAACAGCTTTGTTTAGAGTTTTATAGAAAACCGTCCGACGAACGGGAACATGAAACTCTGAGTAACAGATTTTGTAATAATTCTGCTGCTTTTTAATAAAGCATATATATATATTTGCCTGCATGTACATTCGTATATTGTTATTTGTGTGTGTGTGTGTGTGTGTGTGTGTGTGTGTGTATGTGTGTGTGTGCGTGCGTGTGTGTGTGTGTGTGCGTCTGTGTGTGTGTGTGTGTTTGACGTCTTTCTGCCCGCTGAGGCAGAAAAACATTTATGCAATTAATCTTGTCTCCAGACTATCAGGCTCTCTTTCCCTTAATGAGCTGTCGATCCGAGAGAGTATTTTTGTTCTTTTGATTATCATTAGCTCCAGAGTTTTGATCAAATCTAACTCAAACTGACTGTTCCATTGTCTCAAGGATAAGAAATAATATCAGTGTATGAAGAATTTATCATTTATAGTATTAAGATAATCTTCCCTGATTTTCAAATTCATGCTACTGGCCTCCCATAGTTATTTGTATCCAAACAGAGAGAGAGAGAGAGAGAGAAAGAGAGAGACAGCGCGCGCGAGAGAGGAAGAATACACACGTGTCTGCGTCTATTTATGTATGTATGTATCTATCTAAGTGTATTTATCTATCTACACTGTTGCCATAGTTACGAAGGTAGAGCTCACAAAGTGAATCCGCCTGGCGCAAATTGACTGCGAACTCTGTGGTGACTAAGTTTTACCGTTCTGGCTCACTTCCGTTGTTTACAGCAGTGCTTAGAAGGAACGTGTGTAGCCTGTGACTGTGACATTGACCATGACACAAAATGTTGAGCAGAGAATATACATCAAATTTTCTAAAAATCCTAGTGATACCTGCTCAGAGCCCTGCGCGAAATCTTCGAAAAGTTTTCATCTTTCTCGACACAACCAAGGGAATCTTGTGCAACTGAAACCCGACTGTCTCTTTGGTCAGCTGAAAGCAGTTTTGACACAAACTTGACAGGCACGCGTCTCATACCCAAATCGTAAGTGATAATGAACTGGACTGAACTGTAACTAATCTGCACATCCTCTGATAACTCACGGATGGTGATTCGACGATTTCCCCCTCACAGCTGCACAAACATCTGTGATGTTTTTCTCAGTTCTGCTCAGTTTGCTTCAATATCGACATTTTCTCGGCCATCTTGGAAACGTCTGAACCACTTGTACACTTGTGTGCAGCTCATGCACTAATCTCCATACACATTCTACAACCTTACGTAGGCCTCTGGGCTACTATCGCCATTACAACTTTCCCTGTAATCGTCGATGCGACGATCATACTGTACAGACCTTCTTTCCATGCGCTGCTATAAACAGCGGAAATGAAGCAGGGGCGTCAAAATTTGTTGCGCATGTGCAACAGAATCCATGGTCACTCTGAACCAAGCGGCTTTACTCTGTATGCTCCATCTTTGATACTATGGTAACAGTCCGGACACTTATGGATCAGACCTCGTACACGTATATCTATTCAAATTTCTACCAAGCTGTTTCATTTGCAACTTACGTGTAAGACGATATATCTATGTTTATCTAGTTCTCTTTCTCCTAACTCAAATCTAACAGTCTTGTTCGCCTTTGCATCTCCAGTCTCCACTTGTTCATACTGTCCTTTAAACGGGACAGTTGATTAGAAATTTCGTATTTGTTCCAGATTTTAGTTAATAATCAATATCTACTGTAAATGTTGTTAAATGATTCAATATTTGCTTATCTACTGTATGATACGTTTCTATGAATCAACTCTACTGTAAAAGGTATTAGTATGAATCTCGCGATGTATATACTATCAGTCCTGGTGAAATGTAATATTCTCTTTATCTAATGATGAATATGTTTATTTAACACTCACAATGTTTCCGGTTCGATCCTATTTCACCTTATCATTGGGCCGATTCAAGTCTTGTGAATAAATTTGAGCAGAATTAACTAAGAGGAAACATGTCGATTGGTGTATACGTGCAATTCAAAGGTGTAACGGAATGCTACGTAAGATGATTTATATTAATGTAACAGTTTCTGAGCAAATAGCTATAAATTTCCATGCATTATCGTTGCTGTTATTGATTTCAACCTCAAGTCTCCGCAAAGGAAACGCTCGGCTGATATAATCGGATGCTCATGGTGTGACTATTTCGCCTGTTTTCCAGCTATGGTGTGTATAGGATGATGACATCTCATATTATTGTGATGTTTTAAGATGGCACAGTGAGAATTTTTATGAGATCTCATTTCCTGTGGTAGCTGCTGCACTGACATACACATAGGTTCCCTTTGTCATGTGTGCATATATAATCGTTCAGAATCTTACATCGGTAGCTACTCCTTAAAATTCAGTATGTTGGCAGAACTGTTGGCGCACTTTGTTTCAAATTCCGAGAATTAACATTATAGGTAAAAGTTACGTGGAATGTATAGTTTACATGTATCCATTTTCTTCGAGACCAGTTGAGATGGATGAAGCAGTAAAGTGCTAGGGGAAAATGCTTGTAAATTGCTAACAAGTTCTTTATTCAGAATCTCTCATTGTAGAATTGTCACAAATACTGCAGGGTTCAAATATATTTATATGTCTGTTTTCCCCACGTATAATTAAACTTTAGATGTGCGTTTGAATGTATCTGTCCGAGGCACACATTTGGTGAATGTTTTTTTGCTGCCCAAGCTTAATCGCTTCTTTACTTTCTGACTTCAAATTCCACTGAGGTCAATTTTACCTTTCGGCCTCGATGAAAGAAGGGCTAGTTTAACACTGGGGAAGATTTAATCGACTAATCTCGTCCCCCGAAATTGCTGGTCTTGTGTCAAAATTTGAAGTCTCTATTATTACACTTGTTGTCATGGTGGCTTGCATTGATGCAATGTGGAGCTGATAAATGAAGTTATATTTCGTTGCTTAGATGGATAATAACTGAAACATATATGCGTCCATTTAACTGAAATATTTATTGCCAGACATAAAGACATTAGGTGTTAACTGTTTACAATGAATAGCATAAATGTTTGCTGACTGGTAGAGAGACAAACTGCCCTGAAATTACAGAAAGCTATCTCTGTGACAACATGCGGTCGGACCCAAAATATACAATGTCAATTGCACAGATATACGTGGCGACAGAGTTACTTGATTGTCACCTTGACTGTCTGCGTTGCTAGAATGGAGGCGTATGTCGCCCATCCGTCTTTTATCATTTTGCGATTAAAAGTGCGGCAAAACTCTAAGTTTCCCACCAACGGAGGTTTGTTTCGTGAGTTTTTTCTTTCCCCCTTATTTTGCATGCTTTCAATGAATGTGGCATCAAAAGCAGGCGTAAATGGCTCTTTCCCCAGAAAAAGATAGATTTGACTGTTATTTCTTGTACGCCCTGCAACCACGTAGCAACTATTTCGGGTCCTTTATCAGAAATATCTGTTACGTTGTAGCAGGACGTGCTACAAATATCAGCCAAATCTTTGGAGGTGAGATATGTTGAATGCACTCGAAAAAATCTTATGGAAAAAAGTTATTTCACATGGAGGTTATGAGCGGATCTTTTGCGAAATATTTACCGCATTTTTAAAGTCCTTATCATTTTAAAATATTTTTTAAACATGCCAAAAATTTTTTGTAATTGTATTCACGTGAAAATAATTTAAAAAAAACATAAAAATATTGTCTGTTTAAAGAAAGCTAAACTATAAACTCTTACTATAAAAACAACTTACTTTCTTGAAATCACATCCTCTTAAAAATATTTTTAAATGTTAAAACTATTTTAAACACTTCGTATTTTTTCGTTGTCAAGTCACTAATGTTTCTAATAGAAAGGTCAGAGTTTCTTCCCTTTCAGGGTTAAGTTATTTTCGGAATATTTTCCCATTATGCATAGTTTTGGATATTTATACCTAGAAAACCCCTAATATCTCAACAACCAGTTGTCCGATTTACGCGAAACTTGTTTTATTCTGTATGTATTCACATGTCAGGGGAGCTTAGTTCATAGTATTTTCCCATTATACGCCAGTTTGGCTGGGTGACATTGCAAGCCAGCAAGGAAGATTGAAGTTAATTTTTAATGTATTATTATTATTATTATTATTATTATTATTATTATTATTATTATTATTATTATTATTATTCAAGCGAAGGAAAAAACTATTCCTCCAAATGAATGTAAAACATCCAATTCGCTGTTACAATTATAATTATAATTATAATATAGAAATTATAATATAGAAATATTAAATTAAATATATGCTTTCTATTATTCTTGGGCGTGAAATTAATACTTTGTTACTCCCCCCCCCTGTCTGTGTCTCCTGTTTTTTTGCCTTCTTTGTACAAATTTGAACCATAACCACACGCACACACATTCAAAGCACTAACACCAGTATTTTTTCATGGAATGGATGAAAGATTTAAGCAAATGGAAAACACTATATTTCCATAGAAAAACAGGAATGCTATATACATTTTAAAGAATCGACCAATGAGTGATGAGTAGTAAAGGAAAGAAGCGAAATTGAAGATATGATCAAAAATGAACACTAAATTATGTATACGCCAGCTACTACTAAATCTTAAGAACTTCCATTATCTTGTAATGGCAATCAGTTGTATTTTGTTTTCTAAAACTTCAATCAGAAACAAAAATAATCTCTTCTGAGTAGTTGAATCGTTCACACTATTTTGTTTCAAAAATAATAATTCACAAATTCCCATTCTCTTCCTTATCATATTTCCGCGATCTTGTGCAAAACCAAGAATTTCATCTGTCAAATTATATTTAGTATCTCTTCTGCATTTCCTTCAAATCTCCCACATTTCTGTAACATCATAATTTCTCCATACTTCCCTTCCGATGAATGAAATTCTATTATACGAATGTTGTTTGTTTCTTTTTGTTTGGCTTCAATTATTTTCCCTCTTTTTCTTTTTCTCCCCCATCGATATTTTTATTTTTATATTTAGTTAAATTATACGTAAATTTTTTTAAATGGATTCTCCTTAAACTATTTGCATCTTATTAGTTTATGCATATTCATTCTATATTTCTCCTTGCTTCAGTTAGCTAAGTTACTGTTTTTGTCTTTTTTTCTCTTTTGCAATCTATTTATTTTCGCTTGTGCGATTCCACCTTCATACTACCCCGTTTTCAGTTCTCAAGTTATTTTTCTACATTTGAAGAACTTGCGTTAATAATTACTGTGGCTGCAGTGATAACAATTCTGCTAAGGGTAATTTTGTTCGAATCTTTTCACAAGAAGTATCATTTACGTTGTTGCTTTTTGCTTGTAAATAGTATTTACACACACACACTCACGAGCGCGTTCACTCACTTACTCACAAATGCATTAGTGAATTACGCACACACACACATGTATGCTCAGTGTGTGTGTGCGTAGCTAATTATAAGTGTGTGGGCGTAGCTCATTCTAAGTGTGTGGATACATAATCCTTTGAATTTTCAATGTTATACCATGATTCTATTTAAAAGAATGGGAACAAAGAGAAATAGCAACAGAATAAAAATACGATACTTGTAAGAAATAAAACTCATTAAATTGCATAATACAATATAACAACAATGAAATCACCTGAACGAAAAACGAAAATGAATACCAAAATCTTGAGAAGATAAATTGAAACACAAATTAATCACCAACTTTTGTTACAGTACATACACTTAGATTGAATAGACTGAATTCCCTCAAGAACAACGGGTTTCAATAGTTTTGCTCTTGTTGAACCATTGAAATACACACTATGTTTCAAGAAATACCTTTTTATAAGTATTACAAATTGTTACTATTCCTTCCTTTTAGCAATTTATGGAACAAAATATTATAACATATTAGGTAAGGCATAAAGTGTTTTTAAAATTAGTGGCACTTAAGGAATTTTTTGTGACCAAATCCTTATTCACACAAACTCTCTTCACAACTATGTACTAAGCTGTAATTTTACCCGTAAAACCCTCCTACGTCCTATAGATAATGGATTTATACATCTTAGGATACAAAGTTTCAAATAACATATTATCGTAATTTCTTTGGGAAACTTTTGTGTCTCCAATCGGAAAACTAGAAATCCAACGAATTCAGTTGAGACATGCAACACTACGTCGCCGTTAGACCTTCTAAAATAAGACTTTAATTCCTTTAATAATGAAAGACTATCATCTACCAATTAATTAAATATTCTGTTTTATATATGAAAAAAGTGTCGTTCGTAGAAAGACTTTGTCATATATCAGTCTGATCGAATTTTATTCTAGGTCAAACAACAAGAGCAGTAAGTCTTTGAGAAAATATTTCTTCAATGTGTACATAATGATTTTTGTTTTATATATAAAAGCTATCTTTAGGCACCAAGGAAAATATATAGAAAGTAAATGTAAAGAAGACAGTATGTAAAATATCAGCAATATTTCTGTGTTTGCACATACACAGAAGACTATTGCGATGCTCTTGTTTTACTGAAATTATTAACAATGGTGTTTTTATTTCATTATGGATCATTATTTCCATTCTGGAAAAAGACGTTTTAATGTCCTACGATTTTTTATATCATTGCGATTATAGATTCCAAAGAAAATATAGTAGCGGTGGCATATATATATATATATATATATATATATATAGTTGTCATTAAGTAGTTGTCCTTAATTGCTAAATTTTTATTCCGAAAAAACTTTTCCTCTCCCGAAATGCAATTCGTAAAAGTTTACCATTTACCCGGATGTAATATATATAAACTCACCCATGTGCTTCGTTGATGTTGATCAGTTAGCTGATCGGCTTAAGCGAGGCAGGGTCGTTGTTTATTTATAATACATTCAGGCCTGCTGATGATTACGTAAGTATGAAATCACTGTGATACAGGTCTATATTTTTAAATGTCTTACTTTGAAAAATTGCATTCGGTGGGATTAGTAATATTTTTGGTAGAAATGACTGATTGTCCCTCTTAGCGTTTGGCATGTATATACAATGCCTCCTGGCATGTATGTATAATGCCCTCTATATATAAATTAATATGTTCAATAAGAAATAATTATTTTCGAAATTTTTTTCTCTTATGAGGTTTTTACGCTATCTACCTGACAATTTCTTGTTAAGTTTTCCTTATTAAGTAGTTGTCCTTAATTGCTATATATATATATATATATATATATATATATATATATATATATAGGAAAAAAGCAACAAGAATGGATCAATATTTCGGTACAATTGTTTCGTACGAAGACATCTTTAATAAGGCTACACAAATTGCAGTAAATATAAGTGACCCGTACTCATCAGCCGAAAAAACATCTGAGAGCTCCAAACATCAAAGGGGGTGATGTTACACTCGTGAAACATCATGGAAAGTTCTATAAAAATGAGATTTAGATAACAAATTGATTTCTAAAAGTACTTAACTTCTCAGCAAGAATGGAAAAACTAAACATCGAGTTTTCCCCTAAAGACATCCCCCTCCACAGTAAGGACGAATATTATTAGCTACTTATCCATAGGATAAATGACTTCATTAGAAGAATTAGATGGAGAACATATCACTTCGATATCAAGCAGGAAAAGAACACTCAAGGATGAAATACCGATAAGAAGTTCGACAGAATATTTAGAAGCAGAAAGAGTCCACCTCCGAACTCACTCCTGGGAAATTTCGAAAAGGATCTACTGAACCTCATAGAAGGGATTAAATTCAAGGAACACCCGTTAAGGTACAACCACCACCTCAAGCAAATCAACCCGGAACAAGCAAGGAATACTAGTACCAGCTGATAAAACTGGTAATCTTTATAGAGTAGACTATACACTCTACAGCAAACTAATTAAGAAGGAGCTTAACTCCAAATACAAAACTACTTCTAAGAGAAATTTAAAAGAAACAAACCTAGAAATGAAGGCTATTATGGAAAGATATAATCTAACAGATAGAACTGAACCGCTTATACCGTGTGAACCTAAGATTAATCTCAAGGACCACAAAAGGAATTTTATGGAAAACCCGTCGGTAAGGCTTATTTCTTCAACTAAGTCGGATATTGGCCGACTCAGTAAATCTATCCTTGATATTGTTCTACCCCAAATAACCCGGCTTCTTCCCTTAAGTCTATGGATAAATACCGATGAGGTCCTAAAATGGTTTAACTCCCTAACTAATACCAATAATCTGGCCTTCATTCAATTCGACATAAACAACTATTACTCTAGTATTTCCCCTATTCTATTAAATAAATCGCTTATATTCGCTATGAATCGCTCCTTCATATCTAGAGAAGAAATAGACATTGTACTTTTAGCTAGAAAAACATTTATTGAGTTTGAGGGAAAATTAGGGACCAGAGCAGATACCCCTAATAATTTCGATATACCCATGGGCTCCAGTGATTCGGCTGAGGTGACTAACTTAGTTGGAGCATATCTACTAAAATGCATAAAAAATGAGATCCTTGAATTGCAAGGTGGTTTATATAGAGATGATGCTTTGTTTGTTGTCCCTAGTAATAATAAATCGAACATTGAAAGGATCAAAAAGAAAATTAATAGGTTCTTTAAAAATTTCAACCTTAGCATAACCTATGAACAAGGCACTAAAATAGTCAATTTTTTAGATATTACATTAGACCTTAACTCTAAGCTACATTACTCATTTAGAAAAGAAGGTGAAATCACTAGTTACGTAAATAAATTATCCAATCATCCCCCAAATATAATTAAATCTTTAGTTAAAACTATTTCCGTAAGAATATCTAAATTATCATCCAATTTTGATATATTTAACTCTCATTCAGAGCATTATATTGCGGCGTTATCTAGACCAGGATACAACCAAAAAATTACCTTTATTGATAAAGATAACTTACAAATTCATAATAATTTAAGTAGCAATAACCACGTAAACAACAATAGGGATCGCGCCGATAATAGACGTAGAAGTAGATTTAATGTGACATCTAATCTAAATGGTAATCAGAACAAGGATAAGTACATAGACCAAAACATAGATAACTCTGATAAGATAATTTTAGATAAAACTAAGAAGCATACAATTAGTAACATTGATAAAGAGAACTTACATATCCCTAATAAAAAAAGTAACAATTGCCACGTAAACAACAATAGGGATCACGCCAGAAATAATAGTAGAAGTAGATTTACGATGACAAAATATCCTAATGAAATTAAGAATAATAATAGGAACATTGAACTGAACACAGGTAATACGGATAAGATAAACTTTGATAAAACTAAGAAACATGCTAATAAGAACATCAATAAATACAACGACTCTGGTGAGAGTAGGAACGATTCAAATAACCCCAATTCTAATTCTAAGAAATTTAATAGGAAGGACATAATGTGGCTAAACATCCCTTTCAACTGTGCGGTTTTATCAGATATTCAGAGTAGATTCAAAATAATTCTAGAAAAGAACTTCCCATCCTCTCATAGATATCATAAAATTATTTCTAAAAATACGGTCAGAATTTCTTATTCAACCCTCCCAAATATGTCCACTTTAATAGCCAGGATCAATAATAATAACATAAAACTAGCCAGGAAAAATTTAAATAATAGCAATAAGAATACAAATGAAAATTGTAGTAACATTACTGAAATTAATAATAGCTACAATAATAATAACGAATATCATAACATAAGTATAACAAATAGCTATAGAATTGCTAGTAATAATAATAACACGAATAGGAACAATTATGTTAATAATACGAATAATACCAGGAGTGAATATACCGAGAATGGAGACAACAATGATATCTACAATAACACTATACATTTATAAACTAATACCGGCAACAATAGTAACAGCACCAACAATATTAATAATGATGGTAGGGTTATAGAATCAAATGATAGTGTAGGAATACCGATAAATGATAATACTACTTTAGATAATAACATTAACTACAATAACGATAACACTATTTTAGATAACAGCAGTAACCAAAACAACGAAAAATATACTCGTAATGTTTTGCCCGGCGCCTGGTCTATGCGGGTTAAATGACGTAATCTACAAATGCACCATAACCACAGATAATAACAAAGATACCTATTTAGGATGTACTATAAATTTTAAAAAACGCCTTAGTAACCATCTATCTTCTTTCAAATTACGTCATAAAGCTGATAGCACCACTCTTTCAAGTAAAATCTGGGCTCTAAAAAACAATGATATTAAGTATAACCTTAATTGGGAATTAGTTAGAAGAGCGACACCTTATAAAAATAGCAGAGTTGATTGTCAACTTTGCTCCATGGAAACATTTGAAATACTAATGAATAGAAAAAATGATATTTTATTGAATAACCGGATAGAACTGGGTTCTCTTGTATCCACGCTAGGATTAAGACTCTTAAATATTTTAAATGATAACAGTATATAAAAATCACTTTTTTATTATATATTATATATTTAATTAGACAGCTACGATCTCATTAGCTATGGTTATATTCTCTCTCTAACTGTACTAGATGATACTTATAGATATAAATTAGTTGATTAGTAACTTCATTCTATTAGACTATGTAGATAATTTAAATTATTTCTTTCTAATTTTTAGTCTATTTTAAGTAAACCTACTTATAAAAAATTGGTTAATTAGACTTCTTAGTTCTTTTATATACTAGTTATGAATTTTGCTAATCCCAGACCTATAATATAACGGTTTTTCATTATGAAAAATAACTCTATTTCCTTTCTTCTGACCTCTTATTGTATTCCCATAACCTGGCAATGTATTAATAGTAACATTAATAAATAAAGAAATAAAATAAATGACCTCCGTTCGAATATTGCACTAAATACGCTAAGATGTTTTTCTATAGGAACAACCTTTGACCCCACCCCCCTTTTCACCTTCCTATTTCCTCTTTATATAGCAATTAACAACAGTAGGTGGTCAAATTTAACATTCCTCCTTTAAGCTCTGTGGTTCTTGCAGATTTCTATATCAGTCAGTTCGTCTCCACTGACTGTCGCTACGCTTCACTGACCCTCCTACAACTTTTTCGGATTCTAACATAGCAGTTTTCAGAAATTTCGCACAAGTGTATCCAAAATATCTTCACACAGCTTGAATCACACTTTACTATGAACCATATATGGATAAATACATATTCTGTGAGTACGATACCTCTCATCATATCTCCAGGAACCAAACTTTCTTCAATATGGATTAATTTACATCCTCACTTTCATCTTCACTTTCTGGAAAACTAAGAGGTTTTGAAAAAAAAAATTTAAACCTGATACATGACTGTACAATACTAAAAGACCTTTTAGAAATCAATTTGTTATCTAAATCTTATTTTTATAGAACATTCCATGATGTTTCACGAGTGTAACATCACCCCCTTTGAAGTTTGGAGATCTCAGATGTTTTTTCGGCTGATGAGTACGGGTCAATTATATTTACTGCAATTCTTGTAGCCTTATTAAAGATGTCTTCGTACGAAACAATTGTACCGAAATATTGATCCATTCTTGTTGCTTTTTTCCTATTTATAATCACCCCACTTTGTCGAATGGTTAACACCATATAGATTTCTGGTGCATCCAAGTTAAGTATCATATTCATGTGAATTCAACAGAACTCACTTGAATCTTAATTGCTTGTACCGTATATATATATATATGTGTGTGTGTGTGTGTGTGTGTGTGTGTGTGTGTGTATGTTTCAATTTAAGTAACAGTCATGTAAGTTATTTTCTGTCATCATTGTCGTCGTATTCCTCTCAGAAACAAAGAATTTGCTGGTGTTTGGTATTATTATTTTCGTTGTTATTACCTTGTCTCAATGAAATTTCATTGACCATACGTCTATACATACATAATAATACATACATGCATGTATACATATGTACATTCATGCATACATACGTGTTCTTGTGTGTGTCTGTGTGTTTGTATATATATATATATATATATGTATATATATATATATTACTTAATTTCTTTCAAACTTATCGGATTTGATCTACATTCGTTCCGTCGTATGATGTACATTTACATTAATTATGCAGATGTGGAAAAACAATGGCGATATTTACCCAGATGTGCCGACGACGGCGATGCAGCGAGATATTCTGTCTATAATTTTACGACAATGTTTATACCTAAATGCATTACGGAGACATTTTCAGACAAGTTGCCATTGCAGGTCATCTATAATTAAGCAGACGTATGACGTTCGTTTTTATTGAGATAATCTATAATTAAAGGCATTCAAACTGTAACCAACCTTTCTTATTTAGATAACATCACATGGAGATTTCTCCTTTTAGTCTTCGACCGGAGTTACTCGAACTGTACAGGCTCTCACGTTTGAAACTTGCATGCTTTGGTAATTGGGTTAAGAAGTAATAATAGTAACTTATTGCTTTAGAAACCGCCATTTGGAAAATATTTTTGAATTAACAAAATATATGGTTCCTCAGTGCTTGACGAGACGGGTTCCCAAAGGAAATAATTAGGGCAGATTGTGCGGAATACAAAGCTACTCGGTATCACAGACAGCAGTTTCTCTTCAGAAGAGATGTTCTGCGCATGAAGAACATCAAATAAATTAAGTATTCAATCAAATATATTACGGTAGTCGCAGTCATTCTAAGAGGGTTATCGACATCAGTTTTATTTCAGAGTATCAGTAAAATTATTTGAGCCAGAGTAGCTTTGATATAGATATCCATCATAGGCAGATGAATGGTGTAGAATGAGAACAAAACGTAGGCGCCGAGACAATATTCCAGAAGGAAGTTGAGATACTATTGTAGATCTTTGACAGAATATATTTGTCAGAGCTAGAGATTGCTTTATTCCACAAATAGAAATACAGTTTCTTGTTTCCTTGTAAGTTGAATAACGCAGGTAGGAGCAAGGTCGGGTACTGTGAATAAGACAGATGATAAACTAGAGACTTGGGAAGTAACATGAGGTTTGCTAAGATGATGTCCAGCTCTAGATTGATCATTGTAGTATCTAACATATTAATATAATATTATTCGTCAAATCGAATATTGAAATATGTTATCATAACCGCTTGTTTCAGTTATATAGTCAGCCGGCAAGAAACGCACATTCCTGTATGTCAATTCGGGACTCTTTATAACTTATACATATGCTCAAATATATAATGCATCTATCGTATGGAGTTGATTATATACATACTTCTAGCTGTGTGGTAAGAAGCTTGCTTCCCAAACATATGAATCCGGCTTCCATCGCACTGCGCAGCATCTTGGGCAAGTGACTTCTACTCTAGCCTCGGGCCGACTAAATTCTTGTGAATGGATTTAGTAGACGGAAACTGAAAGAATTCCGTCGTATACATATTTGAAATATTTATGTGTTTATGTATTTGTGTGATTTTGTTTGAGCCCACCATCGCTTGACAAATGATGTTTGTAAGTTTACGTCTCCGTAAATTAGCGGTTCGGAAAATGAACCACTAGAAAAAGTACTAGGCTTACAATGAATAAGTTCTGAGGTCGTTTTGTTTGATTGAAGGTTGTGTTCCAACATGGCTCCAGTCAAATGACCGGAACAAGTAAAAGAATAAAAGAATATATATACGAGTGAGTAGATAAACGAAAGAAGGGCACTCAAAAGATTTATTGAGAGTCACATGTATGGATGAAACTAGTTTGATTCAAACTTCAGTCATGCAAACGCAATGGTCGAAGACTAGCGAGACGCTTGAAAGTTAGAGTATCAGGGAGTTTGATCAAACTGTTTTGATCCATACACACACACACACACACACGACCGCGTGTGTACCGTTGGCGATTTTTTTCCCTGTTTCTTCTTTTCTCTGGATCTTTCCTTCTCCTATGTTTCCGACGAAGAGCTCCGCTCGAAACGTTAAACCCTCCTTCTTTCCTTCTTTCCTGAGCGTCCAATAATACTATATTTGTTCCACGTCCTCGCGTTGTTGTGTTTTTTTGTGCTTTCTTGTTTGGATTAACTTTATATATATATATATATATATATATATATATATAATATATATATATATATATATATATATATAAAGTTAATCCAAACAAAAAGCACAAAAAACACAACAACGCGAGGACGTGGAACAAATTGGAAAAGCAAATTTTGCAATATTATTTTATTCACTTATTTTACATGTTTACACTTTTATCGCCTTCAAAGTATTCTCCATGGAATCGGTCCAGTCGCATTTTTCTACTATTGGTGGCAGTGCTGAAATTCTTGGGAAGTGATGCTTTTTAACGCCTCCATCGATTTTTCAACACCTCTTTCAAATCTGCACATTTCGTTGGACCAGCATTCGTGACGTGTCTTCTAGCCGCAAGCCTGAACTACAACGGGCTTGTCCCACAGGGAAAATTTCCGGTTACTTTTGGGTAGGCCTTCTATGTATGTATGTATGTATGTATGTATGTATGTATGTATGTATGTATGTATGTATGCATGTATGCATGTTTGTATATATGAATGTATGTATGTGTGTATGTATGTATACGTCCGTGTGTGCATGTAGGTATGTATGTGTGTATGTATGTGTGTATGTATGTGTATGTGTATGTATGTGTGTCTCTCTCTCTCTCTCTCTCTCTCTCTGTGCGTGTCTCTGAGCTTGTGTATTTATATACAGATTATATTATACTTCTGAAGTTTGTTCGTCATTGCTACACTTATGCTCTTAGCCGAGAGTCTATGTATGATATAATATTCAACGTAAAATGGACGTTTTATTAATTCATATATTAAAGACACCCCCTAGTAGATGTTTTGACATCTTCATAGGAACTCGTACACTTGAACTTCCAGCTTATTTTATTATGTTTCTTATTTCAAATTAACAGTGCATTGATACATTCTATGTTTGTCAAAGGAAAATCGATATGAAAGCTATTTTCCATTATTTTTCAATTTTATTACTTTCTCTGTTCCTCAATTATCTATTATCGTGTCTTAGAATTTCGTCAAAATAGTATTTTATTTTATATTAATTTATTTTTTTGTGTATGTTATGTTTGATATCTCGGGAGACGTATATGTACTTGCAAAAGAATAATGTTTTTCTGCTCATTGATAACAGAGTAATAGAATGTACTATCATATTTTAATCTGACAATGATATTTTTGAAAATGTGTATAAAATATAATTGAAGTACTTGATTTAAATATTTTACTCCTAAGGAAATGGACAAACCTTACCACCGATACTGGTCTTTTGATATTTGCAATCCTTTTTGGGCTCGTACCGTCACTAAGGGAATGATACATCCTAGGTCAAAAGTACTTGGTTTAAACTGATGCCTTTGCCAAATATTTGAAAGAAAATTTATCTTATAACGCATCAAATTTTGTACATAACTTCCGTGTGGATTTATATGAAAATGGTAAAGAATATTAACACACTCATTCATACAACCCACATATATGCACACGTACGGAAGACACATGCACTCACAACAGTGGACAACAAAGATTTTGCTACTGGGATAAAAGTATATGTTTTAGACTAAATCTAAGTTGCTGATTCTGAATTCGCACTCAGAATTGTTCTAGCACATCAGGATATTCAGTTATACTTTCAACTAGATATAAGCCGTTTTTAATATTTGCTGAAATGAAAGTAGTCCTGATACAAAATTAAAGAAATATCAGCAATAAAAGAAACGATGAAAAAGTTCATTATTTAGTTTAGCAATACACTGATGTATTGTGTACTAGCGCCAAATAAGTCAGTGTGTTCTTGGTAACTCTCGGTGTCGTTTGCGCAGCTCTCACGTGTGGTATGTGTATCTCTCATTCTGCGTGACTACTGTTTTAACTGTGTTCATTGTGATAGATTATGAACAAGAGAGGCTGTGTGAATTACTCAGAGAACTTTTGTTATGTATGTGGTAAATTTGCTCCGTGTGACCAGTGGAAAAGCATTGCTCCTACAACGGGAGACCAACACGACGCATAAGCGCAAGAGCAAGTGTTTCGAACATTTCTGAGCTGAGCATATCAAAAATAAAGTGAGTATTCCTTTAACATAAATATACTATATGTCATTATATTATAATACTATTTGCCGTTAACATAAATATAATATATACAGTTCTAATATATTTTTATAATAATTATTTACCTTGAACTATGAACCATTCCTGATACTAATATACTAATGATATATTATTATGCATAACTCAAAATTCGGACTGCTACAGCAATTCTGAGTTCAGAATCGGAATCAGCGTACTCGATTTAGTTTGGTACAACACCATTTGTTTGGGTAGCAGACAATAAATTCTATTTTGTTGCCCAAATTGAACAAGGGAATATACGTTTATGCGTATGTATGTGTGTGTGCGTGTGTGGTTAAATGCAGCCTAACATAGTAGATTCCGTTTTTAAGATTTAATCCACATTCACAAAAGAGAAGAAGAGAGGAATAATATAAACTCTATGTCCCCTATTACTGGCAAGTATAGAACATAGAAATGAGAACAGAAACTTACACAAACATAAGTTAATCAATTAATATCTAATATTTTTGGCCAACAGAAGTAAATATATCAATTGTCTTTCCCCAGATCTCTTCCTATTTTTTGAAATATGCATCCAGTTAAGAGAGAATATTCAGCAGTAGAAGTCACTTCGAACATATCGAATGGGGCAGATAGATTTTAAACAGTAATATTCAGTGTCTCTCCCTTTGATGGGTACATGTTTGACTTCTGGAAAGTTGGACTTATTAGACATTCGAGATACTATATCACTCAAAAGTAAACGCTGTCCTACATATGCCTTTTGTTTCCGGTGTCTTTGCATTAGTTCAGCTGTTTGTGTTGGTGATATTTTATCTGAAACGCACTAAAAAATGTTACATATATTCTCTCAACACTAGGATGATGCAAAGTTCGGCATTGTTCCCTGCCTCGTGTTAATTATTTATGCTTATCAAACTACCCTTCTATCTTATCTAATCTTTACATGGTAGCATCATACACATATCTTTTACGGCTACTTGTATCTGCCTTTATGAACAGAGATCTAAAGCAAAAAAATGAATTGTTTAGCACAAATATTTCAGTCTCCTTTCCTTTATTAACATAATCTTTATACATATTAAGTAAATATTATTTCACCTACTCTCTACTCATATATAACATGTAACAAAATGTGAGTTTACTTGTGAGCTACTCTCTTCCTCTATCTGTTCTAGCCTCACTAAACATGCATTATCACGACTAATTCACAAGCAGAGTTTCAAGTATAAAAAACAATTCCATTAAAAGATGAAAGCATAAATAAAAATTACGGATGAACATTCATCAGTCATTTCCTGAAATAATTATTTTCTGAAAAGAGTATTCAAAAGAAAAGTCTTGAATGCAGGTTTACGATCAGATTCTATTTCATGCATTCGGAAATTAGTCTTTATTACTTAGTTTTGTTGCTTAAAATTGTGCTTCATTGTTAATATATTTTCACTCGCAATTGTATATAGTAAATATATTTTATTATCTATTATGCCAATTGCATATAAGTGAGTGTAAGACAAATATCACTAAACAAATATAATTTTGAAATGTAAAACGGCAGAAGTTAATTTTCAATTTAAAACTTAAGTCTAAAGATTGATGTGTGCCAAATTGAATTTGCATAATGAAATCTTGGAAACAAAAGTGAATTCTTTTCGTTTAATTTCATTGATTAATGGTTAGTAATTCTTCAAACGTATTGCAAATACTGCTAACGGTCTTTTAATGTGAAAGTAAAACAAACAATGAAAATTAATGTGTGAAAGAAGATAAACGTAAATTTGGTATTTTAAATAAATCCAGATTACTATACTTTATGTCTTGGAATAGAAACATTTTCCTTGTGGGGTTTGCTTTTTACAGTAGGAAATCTTTTAGCTTTTTTAAACTATTTTATTTTTATGAGCGCAGGCATGACAGTGTGGTTGCTTGTTCAGTCCCATTATAGCAAAGATTTTCCACTATAGCCCGGGACGACCTATGCTTTGTGAATGAAATACATGTAGTGATGAAATGCAATGCAGTGAGAGTGAAGAGGAATTCTAATCATTTGTAGTATCTCCTATTCAAAATTAGGAGACGGATTCTTATAAGGTTATATGCTGCTGTAGTCCTTATCTTGGGAAGGATGAAAGATTTTAGATCTCTTGTCGTAGAAGATAACCCTCCAGCTCATCTCTGCAATGAAGTAATTAGCTTTCTCTTGTTGTAATTCCATGTAAAATCTCATTATATATTCTTAGTAGAGATGCTTAAAATTGTTTATGGATATAAAGTGTAATCTACGAGTAGCGTTCAGCTGAGCAGAGGGTATACACAAAATCAGTGTGAGCTAGATATACGCAGTACAGAAATCGCATATCAGTGCTCAAATGAAGTGCAACTTAACTCGAAATTCTTCATTTACAACAAGGTCCACGGGGTCAAGAGGAATCCAGATGGGCTGATATAGATATACATAGATACATATAAAAAACGTATATTAATAAAAAGAAACACAAAAATAAATATACATATATATAAACATTTATATATTTAAGAACACACATACACTCATATGCGTATTTGCGTGTGTGCGTACGTTTGTGTGTATGTGTGTTGGTGTGTTGAGCGATAGTTATACTTCTTGCAACAAATATTAGAAACACAATGGTCTATATAAAATATGAAATTCATGAGCTACATGAAATATTTACATGTGTATATATATATATATATATATATATATATATATATATATATATATATATATATTAGGGAATATAAATGCAAACTTACAGGGAAAAACATTCAATTTAGAAATACTAAATCAAATTTCCCACAATAATATATATATATAAAAAATTAGAAAAAAACACCTTTTTTTAATTGTTCAATTTGAATTGATAAAAGGTTTTTTTTTTCTAATTTCATATATATATACATATATATATATATATATATATATATATTTATATATATATATAGGAGGATCGAGGAAGACAAGGTGATATCCGAAAGTGAGAAACGATAAACACTTGTCAAAGTCTGGGTTTTGTTGCCCTAGTAACCATAGCTTTTGAGATAGGGGTTTCTAACCTAGTCCAGTCGCCTCCTCACCTCTTTTTACATGTCCCTGTAAATTTTGGCGCCAAACCGACCCCATATACCGTTCCCATCCCAAAATGAGACAAACAACTTTTTCGCATTTCTGTTTTATAGATATTGATGTAATGTTTGACGCTGAATACGGATTTGTAATTCATTTATTACAGAAAAATTTGCCAAAGAGTTACAGGTGTTCAAAGTTTGGTAGTTTTCAGAATTTTCAGTGAATCAGATAACAACGCGTTCATTTCCTCTGGCGTCATCTGTTACAGTAGCGAGAAAGTCGGATGGGCACCAGTATGTCAAAACATTAAACTAGCAACAGTAAACAGTGAAAAACATTGCCATTCGCCAGCAAACTAAATATTCAAAAGCTACTGGCAGACCAACAGGAGTTGCTAGAAATGGCAGTTAATACATTGCTTAAAACAGACATTTATTAGTTTAAAAAATTCAAGAGCGAAAGTTTGTAGTACGGAATAGGATTTTATAAAATAAATTATCTCTTTCATATTGACTTCTCCACATGAATTCACAAAGATTATAGTCAACCATCGAACGGTGTAACCCACACCGACAATTGTTTCCCAGCTTTAAAGATGCTCGGATACTCTCAATTTGTTGATTGCACTCAATATAGTGGTTACACACGTTCTGTGCATGCCCAGCATCTTTGGTTGCGGTGTAAACAGAGTTGTTTCAGCTGCGGAACACATTGTGCTTCTTTGCTTACAATGCTAACTGAGCTTCACGGTGATCTGTAAAGTAATCGCTTCTGATTGGCTAAAATACACAAATTTCGCAAATTGTAAAAGCTAATAACTTTCTAATTAGGAATCTATAGGAAAAATGAATTTCATTTTTGCAATTAGTATACAAAACTTAATCCATATACCAACGTTAAAAACAATTCGATCAAAATTGTAGACAGTGACGATAACCACAAAGATCCCTATTATGTGTGCATTTATCTATAGCTATCTATCTATCTATCTATCTATCTATCTATCTATCTATCTATCTATCTATCTATCTATCTATCTATCTATCTATCTATCTATCTATCTATCTATCTATATATATATATATATATATAGGTAGATAGGAGTGGCTGTGTGGTAAGTAGCTTGTTTACCAACCACATGGTTCTGGGTTCAGTCCCACTGCGTGGCACCTTGGGCAAGTGTTTTCTACTATACCCTCGGGCCGACCAAAGCCTTGTGAGTGGATTTGGTAGATGGAAACTGAAAAGAAGCCCGTCGTATATATGTATATGTATATATGTATGTGTGTGTTTGTCCCCCAGCATTGCTTGACAACCGATGCTGGTGTGTTTATGTCTCCGTTACTTAGCGGTTCGGCAAAAGAGACCGATAGAATAAGTACTGGGCTTACAAAAGAATAAGTCCTGGGGTCGAGTTGCTCGATTAAAGGCGGTGCTCCAGCATGGCCGCAGTCAAATGACTGAAACAAGTAAAAGAGTAAAAGAGTAAAAGAGTATATATATATAAGAAGGTTTGGAGATGATGTACAGGTATTATATATTAGAAGAAATGAGGTACTCAGAAATCTGGATAGTTTTCTATTTACAGATATTTATTAGTATGTTACATGTTTTTATAGATCATATATCATATTTAGCGCTTTCGTCCACACTAGTGGAGTTGTCAAATTGAACATTTGCAGGAATTTATTGAGTGCGTAGGGGTGGGGAGATATATAAGATAGTACAAGAGTGTGAGAACTGGGGAGAAGTGGAGAGAGAGAGCGTGTGTGTGTGTGTATTTGTATCTGAAAGAGGTGTTAACGAAAAAGAGAAAGAAAGGAAGAAGAAGGCGAGAAAGAATATATATACATATATATATATATATATATATATATATATATATATTATATATATATATATACATACATACATACCTATATACATATATATGTGTTTCTGTGCGTGCGCGTGTATATATATATATGTCTGTGGGTCTACTTGTGTATGTACACTATGTGTCAAAACTAAATATGCATGTACACGCACATACGTATACACATATAAATACGTACACACACACAAACATAGAACCTTACACATACACGTAGAGAAACATAAACACGCATATACATTTATTCATTCACGTATATTCATACACACACAAAAAGAACTGTGTGTGTTTCTGACAATATTGGTACGTAGACTTTGTAGCAGGTCATTTAACTTTGTCATTTACTGGGCTTTATAGAAGAATTTCATACCAAGCAGTCAGCACCAAAAACTTCCATTTCTTAATTCTCCTTCTTCCCACGTTATTTCTGAGTGTATGTATATATGTATGAATAATTGTGAACGAAAACATGTATATGGGTTTGTTTTTCTCTGTGTGTATGTATCCCCTTGTGTGTGTGCGTGTATGTGTATGTACGTCTCTCTCTCTCTCTCTCTCTCTCTCTCTCTCTCTCTCTCTCTATATATATATATATATATATATATATATATATGTTAATAAAATAGAACATATGCATATATATAAACATATATGTACGTACCTACCTCTACATGTACATATACACACATATATGTGTACAGGACACCAAAAAGACGTCGAACACATAGAGAGACGAAACACATAGACACAAACCAAGGAACAAGACAAGCAAAAAAAAGAGAGAGATACAGGACAATAAGCACAACGAAAAATCCCCTTCTTCAGTCGCTAAGGTTTCATCTACTAAACGTTTCGAAGGATAAAAGCGAGACGTATACTTCGAAGAAAACTTCCTTCCCGCGAAAAGCAAATCAATTAAAATTCTGAGATCTTTTCGCAGAGGGGTAAAAAAAAGCAAGACGGTAACGACAGTACAAACATATAAACAGTAAAAAATATATATATAAACAGTGGAAAAATAAATATATAACAGTGAGAGACAGGACAAGGAGAACAAGATAAGAAGGGCTGTTAACGCCAGACGAAAAAAGTATTGCAAACGCTGGATTATCGTGGACGACGAGAGAGAGAAAATGTGTCGACCAGTAGCCTTAGAAGGCGGGCGAGAAAAGACAGGATAGCAGTTACGGCGGAAGTATCGTCGCAGATGGACGACGGGAATGGGGGAGGAAGAGCAAGAGGAAGAGAGAGAAGAAGGGGAATGGTGCGAGGAGACCATGAAGAATGGTGAAAGGGAGAGAGAGAATGAAGAATGAGAGAGAGAGGAAGAGACAAGTTAAGTGAGGGAAAAAAAGACGAAAAAGGGAATGGGAGAGAAAGAAAGAAAGATGCAGAATCGCGTGAAAGTTAATATCAAGGCTAACTTGATAAACAGAACCATCTTACTTAATAGGGTGCGTGCGTTTAGTCGTATAATATGTTAATAAAATAGAACATATGCATATATATAAACATATATGTACGTACCTATATATATATATATATATATACATATACTTATATATATATATATATATATATATATATATATATTATATATATATATATGTTTATATTGGGGTATATGTATACGTGCATGTGGGTGGGTGTTAGTCTTTATATGTGTGTCTCTGTGTATGTTTGTAATTAAACACTCCCTATTTAAACATTGAATAAGAAACTCTAAAATATCTGTTTGAAAACCGCTTTCAAGCGAGTAACTCCTAACAGACACTTCTAATTATTAAACTGAAAAAAATTTCAGAAAAACTATTTACATTCACTTTTTCAAATACACACACTCACACACACACACACACACACACACACACACACACACACACACACACACACACACACACACACACAAATATATAGATAGAGAGATAGATTTAAGCAATCACGTATTGATACATAGCAGCTACTGTTTTATTTTAGTTTATTTTATGCACTCACAATACATAAAACAGATTTTCTCAGGAGAAAAGAAATAGAAACATTTGAGTTTGTATGTAAACAGCATCTTAAAGTTCATACACAATAGATGGTAACGACGTCCAATGTCTGGAGGAAAATGTCCTAAATTTCAAATATCTCTAAATATAATTTGAAACCCATTTCTCTTTTATTTAATATCAAAGAGTGCACATCACCTATATATGTTGTTATTTGTGTCTGTGTACGTTTGAGAGAGGGAAACAATGTTCGAGAGACTGGCAAGAAGAGCTACAAAAATAGTTTTGAATGGAATGGAAGATTTAGTCAAATCAATTGTTGATGGTGAATATGATGAAATTAAGTTATATCGTTTTGAAAATATGAATAACTATCAAACTATTAATTTGTCAGTCTCCAAATAATAATCCAATTCGTTAGACAAAATGTCTAATTAGGTTTGAGAAAAGTTAAATTTTTGTTTTTTAATTTATTTCCATTCATTTTATTAATCCACTCAATGCGTTTACAATGACTGACACGATGAAACAAAGCTATTTTATGAATCCTATTCATATTTATATGCATGATAGAATCTTCGTTGTTTCAGTCACTGTCTCCAGTTTTGTTCCAATTGTCTTCAAATTTGGTATATAGATAACAGTGAGAATTCGATTCTCAAATCCACCCTCACATACACAACACCACTAACATTTCTAGCTATCCTGTTAGATGATGGAAGAGAAAGCGAACGCGCTGTTTTTTGACTAGCTGTAAATTCTGCAAATTACCAAATTTGAACGCCTGTAACATTTTCGCAAGATTTTTCTGGAATAAGTGAATAACAAATTCCGATTCAGCGCCACAAATTACATCTTTATGTTACATTCTTTTACTTTTTTACTCTTTTACTTGCTTCAGCCATTTGACTGTGGCCATGCTGGAGCACCGCCTTTAGTCGAGCAAATCGACTCCAGGACTTATTCTTTGTAAGCCTAGTACTTATTCTAAGGGTCTCTTTTGCCGAACCACTAAGTTACAGAGACATAAACACACCAGCATCGTTTGTAAAGTCACGTTGGGGATACACACACAGACACACAAACATATACATACACACACACACACATATATATATATAATATATAGTATTTCTGATTTTGATAATCAGTGAATAGACTTCACTGAAATTTAGATATGTACATTACGAGTCGAGGCAAATATCATCAGCTGACCGGTGTCTGCTGGTCTAGGCAGACGAAGGACAATCATCCTGAAACACTTGCCTCTAGATGCAGCCCGGGCGGCTGGGGGTATTTGTCTCCCCTTCGTAAATGTATATAAGGACACAGGAAAAATGTGTCAAAGCCATCAGGAGGCGTCGATGCTTTCTAGGGCTAAACAGCGGTGGTGTCACGTTCGTGTTAGATTGACAGTATACAACCATACCATATATATACATACATATATATATATAATATATATATATATATATATATATATATATATATATATATATATATATATATATATATATATATACATTTATACGACCGGCTTCTTTCAGTTTCCGTCTACCACATCCACTCACAAGGTTATAGTAGAAGGCACTTGCTCAAGGTGCTACGCACTGAGACTGAGTCCGGAACAATTAAACTCTTTTTTAAAGATTTCGACACGCATTGACTCAATCTACAAGATCGCTAATATGTGATAAAAGCGAATAGATTTTTAATTTTGCTTATAATTTTATACTTTAATAATTTTTAAAAAATTTTTATTTTCATTTCCATTGGATCCTGCTTATCTGTCTGCGACAACTTTTTCTTGTTTTGTTTTCAATTTGGATGCAATCGTGGTCTCTACCTCCACCCCCAAGATAGAGCAACAGTTTAGTTGAACTTAAAGAGCGCATGCAGGTAACAATGCAGAAGATAAGACCTGAAATGCTTCAAAAAGTTGACCTGAAATTTGCAGGGATACAGAGTTTAGTGGACACATGTTGAAATTTTGCAGTAAAGTTTTGTCCTGCGATTTATAATCTATTTCTTTTGGTATCAGGATTAAGTAATGAACATAAAATTTTACCAGTTCTTTCTTAAATTTGCCCAATTTCATTGGAACAAATAGTAAATTATGAAGCACACTGTATTTATATATATGTACACACATACACACACACACACACACACACACACACACACACATCATTCCGTGATATGCGCATCGGCAAGTGACCTTTCAAAAGGTAACTCTCATTAAACTACCTTTCGTTTAGTTCGATTATTACACATTTCGTTATTTGTCTTGTAGCTGGTTGCATACAGTAGAGATCATGTTTTACAATGACTTGGAATGAAGTACAATTCTTTTCATGAGCTATAGACATTGTAGGTGCATACCCGAAATTTAAATTAACTGCATGCATACATACGTATATACATAATATATACTTGTATAATACATCCACGCATGCAAAATGCCTCTGTAAGTAGTATCTAAATTCCCTCAGTGAAAGTTCTGTTTTACTACGCTAGAAATCGGGTCTTCTTTTATTGGAGAGAAATTGAAAGAAACATCGAAGAATGATTTTACATACACAACACATTACAAATATTAACACGAGAAGTAACAGTGAAAAATGTGCGAATTTTATGGAATATTTTAGATTCCTGAGAGGAAAAGTTTCGTAAATGGATGAATATTCATTTTAGTAATGCACGGAAACTAAATAATCTTATATATTCTTTGCTATTACTTGTTTCATTTTCTATTTCCACCGCTTTCTTCAAATATTACCAGCGTTCTATATATATATATATTTATATATATAATTTTTCATTTGTATTAACAAACATCAATACGAAGCAATGTTTCTCGAGAAAATGATTCAACATATTTCGAATATTTATGTATTATATCTATATAATGTTATATAAAATTACTTAATGGAATGTTACTGTAGTTAATAAAGAACTTTTCCGATTCGTGTCTTTGCTTTCCGTCATGGATTTTAATTCGATGTTAAAAATCCCATTCTGCTGTGCGACTGAAACGAAACAGAATAGAAAGTTGAAACTAAAAATATAAAAATGAACGACATATATGTGTGTGTGTGTTGGTGCGTATGTATGTGTATGTGTGTGCGTGCGTGTGTGTGTTTATGTATTTGTACTTACATATATACTTATGTATATCTATGTCTGTCTACTGTGTGTGTGGAGGAGACATGATAAAAATAAATTATACGTGCAATTTAGAATGAAAACATTTAGCCACGTACATTAATATAAAAAAGATGTAATGTTTCTATTACAGAATGTTTGTTCCTAATTGGACCTCATTCAAAAGAAAATTCAATTTTCTTTATGTCTCAGCATGTTGATTCATTAAGAAATATTTAAAATTTGCTTTGGAATGATTTAAAACTTTATGCACATTTCAGCTAAATTTTCTTAGCTACTTTCCAGGCCAACATACAGGCACATATACGTATTGATTTTCTCACTGGTAATGCCTTTCCCTATGTATAGGCTGCGTTACTTTTTTATCGCCACAGGGATTTATATTCACATAGCCACACACACGCTCGAAGAAGTATGCACATATAGAAGGTGAGAGAGAGAGAGGGGAACAGAGGGAGGGAGAGAGAGGTGAATAGAGGGAGGGAGAGAGGGAGGGAAAAAGAGAGGTGAAAGAAGGGAGTGAGAGTGAGGTAACAATTACTAGAATCTAACTGACCTAACTTACCCTCTCCTCATACACTCACAGAAATATACTCATAAACACACATGCACCTTCACTGACGTACACATGTACACTCACACACAAACATATACAGAGAGAAAGTGTGTGTTTGTGTAAGTGGAAGAGATACACTTTCCATCTTCAAACACGCTAAAAAAACATACATACACTAGTAACGAAATATATATATATATATATATTATATATATATATATATATATATATATATATATTATATATATATATATATATATGTATATATAATGTAATCATTTGCCATATCACGGTTCACCTATCGCGGTTTATTATTTAAACTTAGGCCGAATCCTTCGCGGAGTTGCTTTGTGTAAATATATACAAATTATAAAAATAATAATAATAAGACATATGCAGTAAAGTACTGTTTCTACTCGCGGAGTTTCACCTATCGCGGGTTGTTTTGGAACGTAACACCAGCGATAGTCGACGGATTTTGTACATATATAAAAAGTATGGGGCTTTAGTTCGCAGGTCATCTAAACGATTAGATAGGTTAGGTAAGTGCTGTAACAGATTACTGGGGTGAGACTGTAGTTATGGAGCCATTGCATATTTCCGATATAGCGAATATATATATATATATATATATGTTGAAGAGGACAACAAACGTTAAAGCAAGGCTAACATCTCAAATCATATACATTGTTATTATTGGAGAAAATTCAGTCTTACATCTGTTTCGGGGATATCCCAGAGTATGGGATATTCTGTCATCAGAGACAAATAGGGAAAATGAAAAAGGTGTAAATTAATGACATGACAACAAAGATGACAGGAGTAAAAGAATAAGGAGATAAAGAGGGAGAAGAAAGAAGAAGCATAAAAGTTCACAGTTCAACTTTCCATTGTTGTAGAAATAAATGCATAAATCCTTAAGTACAATCCTGTGTAGATCCTTGAGGGTTAAAGCCCTGATATTGTAAACATCCAAGAAAAATGAAGCGAACATGTCAACGTTCAATAACAGAATGGTAGCGGAGGTGACTATTAAGTGGTAAAAGGAAAGAAAAGTAAATAAATCGAAAGTGAGGTAGATAGAGTGAGTGGGTAAGTTAAGGATTGGTTTTAGGATAAAGTAAGGTGTATAAGCATTTATTGCCTAAGAATATGGCGTACAAAGGTCACTGAGAAGATAAGAGAGAGGATGAGCAGGTAGAGGAAGATAACGTAAAAAAAAAACAGAGTAAAATAAAAGGAATTTAAGAAAGTAGTAGGTGTCGATGGTATTCTTCTAGTCTATTGGGGTTTGGGAGGAAATCTAGTAGTAAACATTTGTGCCAGTTCTGGCTAAGGTCAGTGGCCGTACATCTATTTTTAGCAATTGGGTTATGGGTGTGTAGATAGTAGAGAATGGGGGAACTAGTTGAATGTTAAATTATTTAAGAGTCGGAGTTGGAATTAAATACTAAGGGATTTATTGGGTTAAGGTTTAAAAATAAATTAAGGATGAATGAAAGAATTAATATTTATCACATAAAGTGATGACGTAAGTTAAATACAAAAGATATAAAGGTATATCAGAGATAGAAGAGATAAGGGGTATGTGTTAATGATCATAGGGGTTTGTGTGCAGGTGTTATTCGCGGGGGGTGGGGGTGAATTTACATTCAGATTTATGAACGAATTTAAAAGTGCGGAAGAATTTGTGCTTACACGTAGTGAAGTCTTCGTTGTGTTTATTAAGCAATTCTGGTAAGATATGGGTTAATATTTTGAGGGCTTCTTTGAAGCAGAGTCCACAAATGGAGTGTAGGCCCTGATATATATGTCAGTGTGTGTATGTGTGTGTGTACGTGTGTGTGTGTGTAAATGTAAGGACAAGTAAGTTAGACAATTCGATATACGAAAAATATTAAATACGTTTAAGACAAAAATGTACACATGTTTATTTATAAAACTTCCGACTTACTCAGAATAGAAATGATATCAGGAATTAAAGTTGTTGTATGAGAGTTTTACGCGTTCAACAACTGTTTCTGGGGTTTGGTGGTACAACATACTGAATGTAAATTGATTCCATCATCGGATAATAGCAGCCTCCGTCTTCAGGAAATACTTTTACAATTGAAATGTTTGTACTCCATTCTGTCAAAACCTCAAACGTAAAGTTCTTCCTTGAAGGCGGAAGCTCATATCATCTGATGATGGAATGAATTTATAATCATTATTTTAGACCACCAAACCCCCAAATTAAATACCAGTTGCGTACTGGGGTCAATCTAATCGACTGCTCCACCCCGCCAGAAATTTCAGGCTTTGTGCCTAGAGTAGAAAAGAATATTTCCCCGGTCATAAAATGATGTAGCGCTCACAGGGACGTTGGATCGAGTGAAGTTTGCGTCTCTCGAGTCGATCCTAATAATCAAGACTTGGCATGCGTGCTTACCAACTTTTCTTTTTGTGATTAATCTCGAGTGCTTTAATCCTATAATGTCTGTTTCATGTGGGGTGACTACGGTGGACAGCAGTATTGAAGGTGAGGACAGCAGAAGAGAAGGATAAAGTTAGGGGCGTTTCGAGACAGGCTAACCACTTGGTAGTAAATTGTGAATTAAATTGTCATAGTTTATCTTCGTTTAAATTTTAAGTAGGGTGGCAGATTTTATTGCCATATATATTATGACATGTAGCATACGCATTAATGTGTTTCATTCTCTCTTCCCAAACACACAATACTCACTTTATTTCAGGCAGGTGATTCGTACCCTGTTCTCCAATGATAAATTATATCTGAAAATGTATCTTCTGGATTTGTAAATTCCATACACATTTCCTTTCTCATGTATTTTTTCTCATAACATGTGTTTCCACATGGCAGCTGATATCCACTATAGCATATTTCCTTTTATGATCCGTGTATGTGTATGTATCTTAGAATGTGTGGGTGGATGCATGTGTGTCTATGTATGATAGTGCGAAAAGGATCTAAGAGAATCTCTCTGAAATATACCAGTATCATGGACTTTGATTAAAAATTCCATACGACCTTTATCGCATGTCATGCACGATTAAATCATAACTTGTTCAGAATGTATTTCCTTCAGAGAGTAAGAATGAATTGGCTACCACAAACTTAGCGCGATTTGTTTGGCGATTCTGGATGAAAAGAAAAACTTCCAAAAGAGAATATTATAATAAAGTATCATACTGCCAAAAAAAAGAACGATTGATTTTCTTTTGGAGCGAGGAACACTTATGTGCAGCCTCATAATCTGTCTAAGAAATATTGCAAATTTCTAATATTTATACTCGTGACAAAAGTATATTTAATCGTTACATTATATACGTAATCTGTAGACACCTAATTTCCTACACATAAGCATTACATATATTCACAGAAACTATATATATACCCTTGTCTCCATTCAGATTTTATTTTCAATCTTTAACATTTACTTTTCTTTCAGTCGTTCAATATAGCATATTTTTAAGTTGTTACTACATATAAAACTGAAATTGAAAAGCTAAAGGACACTGAATAAAGCAAGAAGGAAAGTGGCTCAACTAAAAAGAAACCTGCAATAATGGGTGATAATGTAACCTCAATTTTCTGAATTACCAAGAAAACTAATTACATGATTTGAAATAGATTTTTATTTTTCACCACAGCCATCAAAATTAATTAAATCATTAGGCTAGCATTATTGAAAAGTATACAATTCTTATTTAGAAAAACAACTCATTAACAAACGTAAACGTGAATGCTAATATTATTTGGAGATTTTTTTATATCTCTAATATGAAAAATATATAATAGGGATGTGTATTTGTGCCATATTATATTGTCTCCTTCGTTGTGAATATATGTAATGTGTATGTGTAGGAAATTAGGTGTGAACAGATTATGTATATGATGCAAAGATGAAACATACCTATTCACGAGTATAAATACTTATGGGAGGGTTGTGGGACAGGATCCTGAAACATGCTCCCTCTTGTGTTCTGTCAGAAACAACCATCTTCAGTTGATCTAGCTGAATGCCCAATCAAGACCTACCTAGCTCGTGGATGTTATCCAAATATCGTGCTCGTCGCTTACCCCTGGTTCTCATAGCTGTTGGTTTTGCTTGCCCAGCGATTCTTTACTTGTACACTCTTACCATATTTCCGTACTACCGAAGCTGTGCTCTCTCAGTTCGAAGAAGTAGTGAGTCTACCTGAAGTGCCTTCCTGATCACCGAGCCATGCACTCTACGCTAACGTTTCTCTATCGAATGACTTTCATATCATATTTGTTCCACGACAAAATCTAAACAAGCTCAAAGTATCCCAGTATGTATTTCAATCTGTAAGTTGCTAGAATAGTCAATACGTAATTCTGAAGGGATGTAATTTTTAGCTAACATATAATTATATGGAAAAATGAGAGGAAGAGGAATATTATTCTTAAGATTTCAAACCTAGAAAAGTACAGGACAAGTTATTATACTTGGAAAAGTTCAGGAAAGTTAATACATCTGGTAAAGTACAGAACAAGAAAGTTTTTACTTGAAATATTATAGCTAAAGAAAAAACAAATCAAATATAATATTCAGGTTTAGAAAATATTAGCTTCTATTAAAACTATAAAAATAATTAGAAGATATTACTTCTATTTGTTATTATTTGTTACTTCTATTAAAAATAAAAAAGAACTTAAAATATTTTTTGCCCTTTAATATATTCATTTAACATTTTTTTTATTAATAATTAGAAATTTGAAAATATGTTATGACAAATAATAGAAGTACACAATTAGTTAGTATAATAAATGGAATAATAAAAAAATTAGTTATATGTTATAAAATCTACCTATAACAATAAATTCACCGTAAAACTTTCGTGATTTATTGCCTAAGTTACTGCCAAGTCTTCACATTTTTAGCCTTGACCGAAAGCCTAATTTTTACATAATGAATTTGCCTACTATATACACTCTTCTACTTTACATAATATTTAGTTATATTGGTACTTCTGATTTTCACTTTTTAAGTATTCTAGTGTATCAATATTTTAACAGAATGTTAGTTTGTTAATTAAAATCAAATAAATTTTGATATTGGAATTTTATCCTTAACTGCAGTATTTTAAGTAAAACTTTTCCTGTTTTGTACTTTGGCAGATCTAATAAGTTGTCCTGAACTTTTCCAAGTGTAATAACTTGTCCTATACATCTCCAGGTTTGGCTCGCAGTTTCCATGTAATCTATATTTTTCCAGGCTATGCTATTATGCTAATTAGTAATGTGTCACATGTGCCAATTAGCGGTGTCATTGATAATTTTTACCTTACCAGAATTAAGCCGGTGACGTATATTAAAAGTATCTTTCTAGAAACTTATTCTGAAAAATTATAGAACTATATTATCCCCCTCAAATTTGAGAAACAAACACTTATAAGATTTTGCTTTTAAAACTTCATTGTATCAGATTGATACGAGGAAATTCCTCGAATTGAGCTCTATCATTTAAGCTTAATTAAAATATAGTTTTTTTTTAAATGAAAAAGTTAATTATACTTAAATCCGATTTTTTGCCATACTAATATTTTTTTCATGATATTTTACCTCACAAATTTTTTGATACAAATGTTTGTTGCATCGGACCAAAACTATGAAATTCCTCATGTTTTCTTCTATCACTAAAGCTAAGGTAAATATATCTTGCTTTTCAAATAAAAAAAAGTTATTTAGATCTAAACTTGATTGGCAGCATTACTCTCCTATAACGTTGCTACAAATTTTGATGTAAACATTTTCTACTGGACCAAATCTCCAGTTTTTTAATGTCCAAATTTAGCTACGTACCAGTCTTATTCAAAAATATTAACAGTTTTCAACATGGTTCAGAACTGAATTAGCGACAAATTCTGAAAGATGCTGCGTGTTTGTAAAATGCGGCCTTAAGAATATATTATTCAATTACTACCGTAGTGGAATGTTCAGCTACTACTTTAATTAAATGATATCATCACATCAAAAGTTTAAAATTGTAAGATTATACCTTGTGGCAATTCGGAAATTACAAGTTATTTTTCTAACATTTACTTGTATTCGATTTATATATATTTATAATACGTGTGCGTGCTTGTTTGTGTTTGTGCGTGTATGCGTGTGTGCGTGCACGTGTTTGTGCTTCTGTGTGTTTCTGTGCGTGCAACATGTTTGTTATATATTTGCATTTCATATACGCGAAATTAAATAAATTTCGTTTCCCTTTCAGTTTTAGATTTCCTCATTTTCGATTTTATGCTCCTTTTAATCCATTCAAAAAAAAATTATTAGAAGCACAGCAGTAACTTCAGACATCTATGAGCTCTGATTTGCTTGTAAAAGTGACTATAGCCATGAACTTTTTTCCTTTTAAAACAGGCCTATATGACTAAGAAGCTTGAGGACGGTGTTAAAGATTACTACGAAAACCTAAGTTGATGGAGAAGTACTAATTTTGAATTTTAAAGATTTTATCATAAATTTCAGAGTAAAGATATTTATTAGACATATACGGTACATAAAATTGCTTATCACATAATCTATTTGTTGCATTATAATAACGGATTTCTCTCTTGTGATGAAATTAAGATGAACCAATCTAGCAAATTGTGTATTTAATAGATGAAAAAATGTATTGTAAATAAACAAACCACAGGTAAAAATTATAACATATAACTATAACATATAAACGATTATAATTATAATTATAACATATAAATTATAACATATATATATATATATATTATATATATAACATATAATTATAACATATAAATGAGTGTACAACCGGATGGCCGACAGACACAGAAGGTTTCTCATTTTTCATCAGTTGTCAATCAGATTGTATTACTCAGTTTTGCTCCTAAATATCAGCTGAAATCTACAAATCAATGAAATAGTCTATAATATAATACTTTCCATTCTTGTATTGAAGAGATTACCGATGTTGTACATTGTATCTATATTTGATTTGGAATCTTACGTAGATACAGCGCAAGCTTTGCAACGAACAACCCATATGAAGAACGTTTGGTTTAGTTTAATATATTAATGTATAAATTACTGGGCTTTTATTGAAAGTACTCTTTATGAAACTCTGAATGTTTCCCAGTGAAGGAGATGTCTGGTTTGTAAGGGTGAGAGTTATACTCTTTTACTCTTTTACCCTTTTACATGTTTCAGTCATTTGAATGCAGCCATGCTGGAGCACTGCCTTTAGTCAAACAAATCGATCCAGGACTTATTCTTTGTAAGCTTAGTAGTTGTTCTGTCGGTCTCTTTGCCGAAGAACTAAGTTTCGGGGACGTAAAGACACCAACATCGGTTGTCAAGCGATGATGGGGGTACAAACACACACACATAAATATGCATATATTCATAGATACTTACATACATACTTACATACATAAATACATACATAAAACGCCGCTGCGTTCTGAGTTCAAATTCCGCCAAGGTCGACTTTGCCTCTCATTCCTTCGAGATCGATTAAATAAGTACCAGTTACGCACTGGGGTCGATCTAATCAACTTAATCCGTCTGTCTGTCCTTGTTTGTCCCGTCTGTGTGTAGCCCCTTGTGGGCAGTAAAGAAATAGGTATTTAATCTGGCGTTACGTTCTGAATTCAAATTCTGCCGAGGTCGACTTTGCCTTTCATCCTTTCGGGGGTCGATGAAATAAGTACCAGTTACGCACTAGGGTCGATGGAATCGACTTAATACATTTGTTTATCCCCTCTATGTTTAGTACATTGAGGGAAATAAAGAAATATATATATATATATATATATATATAATATATATATATATATATATATATATATATATATATATTGAATGGAAGTTGACAAATACAATGGATCAGTATGAGTATTCCTTGCGCTTGAGAAACAACTTGCAGATATTTGTTTGTAAAAGAAACACTGCTTTCGGCAGAGATCATAGAATAGGTGCTTTTCTTCATATGAAGGTGATACGCTTGTTTAATTCCAATGGAGTTACGCATCATAATTTAGGCAGGATATCAGAAAATTTCAATATAAAACTTGAAGATATCACATCTCCATTTGTTCTTTATTTATGTTTCCTTCTCCTTTTCCTTTTACTCCTCTTTCATCAACCCTGCCATCACCATCACCACTACCGCCACCACCACCACCACCACCACCACCACCAAACTACCACAACAAAATCATCATAACCACTACACCTACCACTACCTATTCTTCCACTTTGTTGTTGTTGTTGTTCTTCTTCTTTTCCTTCTTCATATTACTATCCCTACTAATATTTTACATCTTTTTAGCGTGGAGGTATATCTATGAAAGCGATGTTTAACTTTAGTATGGTTGCATAAAACGAGCATAGAATTATATCTGAGGTACTATTAAATCATTAATCGCACGAAATTCAAATTTTAATGCAGCGTTTGTGAAATTTGTTTGATAACTGCCTATGCAACATATAATCGTTAATGGTAATGACTCTCTCCAAAAATCTGCAAAGAGCATACAGAATATTATTAACGTTATGCATTACTATTCACCTGAAAAGATATTTCAAATATCGCTAATTCGTCGACAACTATTGCAAAGAAACAGTTGAGAATTATTTAGTTAATAATTAAATTTTTATAGAGTATGGTTTGTTGAAAAAAGATTGTATTTAGATATAGAGAAAGGGAAAAGTATTGCAAAACAAATATAATGATTATTATTATTTTTATTATTATTATATTATTATTATTATTATTATTATTATTATTATTATTATTATTATTATTATTATTATTATTATTATTATTATTATTATCATTCAGTAATTTTATTTTTATAGCGTGCTTTCACTTCACTACCGAGCGCAGCTCTGTGTGCCTTAGGTATGTGCTGTGATTTATTGTGATGCTCTGATGGTTATTGTATGGAAAGTGTTCTGCGTAGGATGTGTGCAGTGCCTAGTAGTGCAATTCTCTGTACGTTATATGTGTTTGTAAGTCCTAGTGTTTTTGTTATGTATTTGTCTGAATATTTTTTTATCATGCCTATAGCACATTGCTGTATCGAAGTCTATATTTATGTTATTTTCCTTCCATATTTTATATGTATGTGTTGTTGTGTTTACATTTTTGGGGTAGAGCACTGCTGTGAAGTATGCGTGTAGGATAGAAATGTATTCCTCATTATTATTATTATTATTATTATTATTATTATTATTATTATTATTATTATTATTATTATTATCATTTTTAAAGCTACGAGCTGGCAGGATCGTTAGCACGCTGGCCGTAATTCTTAACGGCATTTCGTCCGTCCTTACGTTCTGACTTCAAATTCTGCCGAGGCCGACTTTGTTTTTCATCCTTTCGGGATCGATGATATAAGTACCAGTTATGTACTGCAGTCGAGGTAATCGACTAGCCCTGTCCCCCAGCCATTTTTCAGGTCTTGTGCCTATAGTGGAAAGGATCTTATAATAATAATAGAGGAGAAAGATTAAGGAGAGAGAGACAGAAAGAGAGAGAACGAAAATGACAGAGAGAGAGAAGGAGAAAGAGAGAGAGAAGAAGGAAACGTCCTTGACGTGAGGTAATATTTATTAAGTGGTTAAAAAGTTAGTAGAATGTAGAGGAGGAGAGTTAGAAATATAATTTTAGCAGAGGGGTGATGGTCTGATGGTGAGGTTAAAGAAAGCATATAGAGAGGGGAGAGAGGGGTAGAGGAGGGGAAGGAGAAGAGGGAGAAAGCAAGATTGATGGTGTTTGTGCAGATGACGGTTATGGTGGTGGTGGTGATTGGATAGTGAATAGTGTATTCTTTAAAGAATTAAACTAAATTATTTTTAGTATCATTTATCACTTCACGCATGTGCATAAGTGCAATTCTGTGAAATATTCACGCTTATTTACGTGGTAGATATATGCAGTTTAATTGAAGTTTGTATCATATGTAGGGGATATTTTTTATTTTGTTTATTGGAAAACTGAAAAAATAAGGATGAATATTTATTGTATGAGTGTCGTGTATTAAGTCTATAAAATGGTGCATAAAGTATATAAAGTATATATATAGAGTGCATTAAATAATCATCGTATTGCAATTTCTTTCACTTTTCAATGAGCGGTGATCTTTCCATACAGACACAACACAGGCTACGCTTTCAGGTGTTTTGGATAAAGTTTGCAAAAATAACCCAATATGTTTATCATTAATTCCGTGAAATATTCACGGGTCCCGCTAGTAGATTTATAAATAGCATAACAAACCTTTACAGGAAAATTTCAACAATGTGCCCCACACCCCCTGTATCTCCGCAAATTTCAGATCTAACATTCGAAGTATTTCAGGTGTTAACTTCTGCACTGTTAATTGAATGCGCTCTTTAAGTTCAACTAAACTATTGCGCCATCATGGGGGTGGAAGTAGAGAACATGGTTACAGGCAAATTGAAAAACAAAACAAAAAATTACTATGAAGGTGCTAAACTGGCCGAACCGTTAGCACGCCAGCCAAAATGCTTACCGGCACTTGGTCTGTCATTACGGCCTGAGTTGAAGTTCCGCAGATATCGACTTTACCCTTCACCATTTTTGGGTCGATTAAATAAGTACCAGTTACGCATTAGAGCAGATGAAATCGACTAGTCCCACACTGGACACTTTTACTACTAATAGTTCAATATCCTTTCTAAACATCCTTACTGCTTCAATTATAGAATTCAGGTTTTTCACACTTTTTGTATATAGTTTGACGTAATCCATAGAAAGCGACCGACTTATTTTTCCATGGTTTTGATAAAGTCATGGGTGACTTGGTTGTTCTGGGTTACTTGTCAGATGGTCATCATATGGACGAAGAGTGATGGAGAGATAGATTCACAATGAAATAATTACATTTTTCCTAACATATTTTCTCGTTCCCAAGAGCCAATAGTGTAGAACTTTGTCGTAAGCCTCCTTATAGTCTAAACAGCAACAGCTAAATTATTCTTTCTTACTCGTGCCTCATTTAGTATCCCATTATCAATATAGAGTAAATCAACAAATCCTCGACGTCTTTCGGCATCCTTTTCGATACTCTTTTCCAGAAAGTTAAATACTTCATTTACTTTCATGATAGTTGATAATTTCCAGAGCAATGGTAAGCATGTAATAGGTCTATATTCCTGAAATTTTTCCTTACTTTATTCTTCTTTTTCAGCATTCTCTTTTCATCCTGTTTTTTTCATCCTTGCGGGAGGTCCGTTTTCCATACAATCAGGAAGAAACAGTTTTACATGGTTGTGTATGTTTTCAATTTTATATTTTCTCTTTTCTTGGGGCTTTTCAAATTTTATATATCTCTTTCACTTTCTTCGTAATTGTTATTCTTTCTTCTTTCCCTCCGTCTTCCCTTACTCTGGTAAATTTCCACGCCAGGCCATTTCGATAGTATTCTTTTACCGTCGGGATTCTTTGATCCAACTTTCTGCCCGAGATTTTCTTGCTGTGTCGGCATCGAGCATATCATTCCTCGGATTCTTTATTCATTGTTCAGCTGTTAATAGAAATCTCTTTCGTTGTTCTTGAGTTTTCGAAGTTAGGTTTGCTTACTGCCGAGAGCTTTCGATATATTATTTTTTGTTGTTGTTTGTTACCTAACACTACTTTGATTTTTATTTTTCGCCTTATCTTATCTTAATTGCCTGCAATCCATTGCGGTTAATATTGTACTTTACATTTCGTTCATGTGTCAGCCCCTCACCCTCTTTTCATTATTGCATGTATTAGATTTTTTTACATTGAATGTGTGTATCTTGTCTTCTATGTATATTAGTGTACTTGACTTCTTATGGCGGAGTTTGATAGTGCGCGTGGTGTATCGGAAAGTATCTATATTTATGAATGAACAGCATGTACATATGTATGCATGTATATACATGCATGCGTGCATACATACACACATACATACATACATACATACATACATACATACATACATACATACATACATACATATATACATACATATATAAATATATACATACATACATATATATATATACATATACATCATGGAGGTTGCCTCATGGTGTCTGTTATCGTAAAGAGGCAGCACCCTGAAATATTTCGCGACTTATTTGCGACAAATGTTCTTCTTCAAGAAAAAATTATCCGAATTTTTTGCTTCAGTGTATAATTTTTCACAAAAAGACAGGTTTGAATTTTAGTATTACCAAGTTATAGTTTTCGCTTTTACGTATTAATCTCCAAATCAACATATTATTTGTTGTTAATGTAATGTGTTGTCGCCAATATCACTTATTATAATTATCAATCATACGTAGTAGGTATAGATTGAAGTATGACTCATCGTCCAATATGTGTGCGTGTGTGCGTGTGTGTGTGTGTGTGAGTGTGTGTGTGTGCGTGTTTGTGTGTTGCTGTTGAAAAGCACCTGGCTTTGGGAGGATCAGTTACTTAATTTGTTATTCCAATCAGCATATTTCCCGCTCAGATTCAGAAACATATTACTGCGGCCCTTCTAAGTCCTGTAAAAGAACTCTGAAGGTTGGATGTCCAACCAGGCTTTTCGCGATACGTTTAAAGCCAGGATCTTTTCAGCACACCATCGTATATATAGATGACGAATGAAGGTTTCCGCAATTCATTGCTGAACAACCCACACACGGTAACTTTTTATAATGGCGCTGGTGATTACATAAGCACATTCCCTTCATAAAATCAACGTTACCTGTAAAGGCACAGGTGTCCAAATCATCGCAGATCAACGTCAAGTGAAATGTCTTCCTCAAAAATACAACGGTACACGTACACACACACACACGCACACACACGCACACACACACATATAAATATATGCTTGTGCCTATAAACTAACGAACATGTGTGTGTGCGTGTGTGTGTATGTATGTGAGGGCGGATGGCTCAGGGGTTATAACGTCGGGCTTACAAACATGAGGTTATGAGTTCAATTGTCGTACTAGGTTGTGTGGTGTGATCTTGAGCAGGACACTTTATTTCACAAGTTGCGGTGTTGCTTATGCCAAGCTGCATCGGTGGCGTTGAGTGGGGAGTTTCGCATGCGTGGGTGACGGTTGTTTTTCCACAAACAACCTCCCTGGACTTGTGCGTCAGAGGTGAGGTTTTGTAGGTGCAATTCCATGGAAATTCGAGACCGAAGGGCATCTTCCCCGTTTTATGTATGTATAAAATCAGCTAGAAAATGAGAATAATTAACCAACCCTCTCATATATATGTACCTGAAATTTGCTCGGAGTACTCAAATAGATCAACCCTATAACTTGATAGGTAGTCATTATTTTCTTCACGCTGAATGAATGAAATGTAAATTTGTCCTCAGCGGGATTTGAACTGATAACGTAAAAATCCGAATGCAATATTGCTATGCATTAAAATTAGTTTTATTCGTTGCTCAGATTAGGATAAATTCTAATCAGATTAACTTATAATCGAAAGTATTGTAATTTTGATCATCATATTTTTTCCAGACATCAACTTGATATATGGAAATAAACAATGCATTTAAAAGTGTCTCTTTTTTTACTCTTGGCTGCTCTGTCTAGCACGTTAATCATTCCTGCATCAATATTAATCACCAAGGTAGCAGTACAGTGTGTTTCAGTCTATATATTGAGTGCTGATATTATTTCAAATTTTGGCAAAAGGTCAACAATTTCGCGGGGAAAGTAAATCGATTACATCAACCTCAGTGTTCAGCTGGTACTTATTAACCCTGAAAAGGTGAAAGGCAAGGTCAACCACAGGAAAATTTGAACTCAGAAACGTAGCGACAGACGAAATCCCGCTAAACATGTTACTTGGAATGCTTAAGATTCTTCCAGCTCGTACCCTTCAATATATTGAGTAGTATTGGTTTCAAATTTTTGCACAAGGCCAACAGTTCCAGGAGAAGGCTAGTCGATTACATCGGCCCCAGTAGTCAACTGGTACTTATGTTACCGACCCCATTAGGATGAAAGGCAAAGACAACCTTGGCGGAATTTGAAATCAGAACGTGATGACGGACAAGATATTGCTAGGCATTTTACCCGGCGTGCTAACAATTCTGCCCGTTCATTAGGAGCACGGAAAGTGAAAGCTGGCAGAAACATTAGCACGCCCAGCGAAATGCTTAGCAGTACTTCGTCTGCCGCCAAGTTCTGAGCTCAAATTCCGCCGAGGTCGACTTTGCCTTTTATCCTTTCGGGGTCGATAAATTAAGTACCAGTTATGCACTGGGGTCGATGTAATCGACTTAATAATCCGTCTGTCTGTCCTTGTTTGTCTCCTCTGAGTTTAGCCCCTTGTGGGTAGTAAAGAAATAGGTATTTTGTCCGTCTTTTCGTCCTGAGTTCAAATTCCATTGTGGTGGACATCGTTTTCATCTTTTCTGGATTTGATAAAATACATACACTGGGATCCATGTAATCGAATTACTCCCACCTCCGAAATTGCTCGTTTCGTGCCAAAATTTAAAATCAATATTAGTCAAAGGTTTTTGAATCTGGTCGTTGGCATACAATATAATACGCATTATTTTGTTATGGGAAAAGGTTTGCCCTCTCAACCACCGACCAAAGGATGCTGTCTTTAATTTATATTTTTGGCAGTCGTGTTTTTCTGTCAATCTCCTTCCTCTCTCTCTCTCTCTCAATCTCTCTCTCTCTCTCTCTCTCTCTCCTCTCTCTCTCTCTCTCTCTCTCTTAGTTTATGTACATTTATCTGTAAAATCCATTAATAAGATTATGCTCTGTCGATGGCAGATTCACCCTTCTATTCAGTCGACCCCGCTGAACAAGTTTATATTTTGAACAAGTTATATTGTTTATTGCTCAATTATTTTGTTATTTAGAGTTTCACTTGACGCCACTATATTGAGATAGGAAATCTCAAACAGACATACAGCGGCACATAATAATTTAAATTAAGTTCCATGCGACAGAAGTTATACACTCCGCATAATTATACGGAAATGACACTGATTAAGTCGAGTAATATTTGAGGAAGGACACGTTTCAGGCTCTCATCCTCTCAAAACATAACCTTAACATGTGTGTGTATGTTTGTTTGCTTCCGCATGTATTTGTGTGTGTGAGAGAGAGAGAGACAGACGGACAGACAGAGAGAGATAGCGTGTGTTTGTGTATGTGTGTGTATGCGTGAGTGTATGGTATGGACATGTTTGCAACAGTATTACGATGGAGACAGACTTGATGAAATTGACGGATATTTGCCGAAGTCTGTTACATAAGACATATATATATATATATATATATATATATATTATATATATATATATATATATATGTGTGTGTGTGTGTGTGTGTGTGTGTGTGTTGTGTGTGTGTGTGTGTGTGTGTGTGTGTGTGTGTGTGTGTGTGAGTGTGTGTGTGTGTGTGTGTATTTATGTATGTATGTATGTATGTATGTATGTATGTATGTATAGACGCAGAAGTGGCTGTGTGGTAAGTACCTTGCTTACGAACCACATGGTCCTAGGTTAAGTCTCACTACGTGGCATTGGGCGAGTGTCTTCTGCTATGGCTTCGGGAGCCAACCAAAGCCTTGTGAGTGGTTTTGGCAGAAGGAAACTGAAAGAAGCCCGTCGTATATACATTTATGTGTGTGTATCTGTCCCTCACCATCGCTTGTCAACCGATTTTGATATGTTTAGATCCCCGTAACAGAAAAAAACAATAGGATAAGTCATAGAATAACAAAAATTAAGTCCTGAGGTCGATGTGTTTGACTAAAGGCGGTGCTCTAGCATCGCCACAGTCAAGTAACTGAAACAAATAAAAGAATAAAAGTATAAGGCCCGGTGTAGGTCATTTTTTTTTTCTGTAATGTTATTATCAAGCTTCGCTGTCACTTCTGCCTTATATATGACGAAGAAGACACTAGGCGTCTTAAAAAAATGCCGTCTGATATGAGATATGTTTTCATCAGAAGAAACTAATAGTAGCTCATAAAATATATATTGTGTTTATTAAGATTATTTATCTCACACCAGATGGTGTACGTTTTTTGTTGATCTTACCAACACGGTAAAATGCCCTATGCACACATACTTGCACACACAGACGCTCACAAACACACTTGCACACACATTTGAACAGTTTAGAATAATAAATAAAATGCAGAAGAAACTGACTGCAGCAAAAGAGAACGAATAATATTTAAGAACTTTGTGACAGTGTGATTGATATGCGCTTATTATATAGTTTAATCTGTATTGCGGCTGCCGGTCAAGACACAGTTACACACGCACATACTTAAATATACATATAAACATACATACATACATACATACATACATACATACATACATACATACATACATACATACATTCATACATACATACACACATGCTTAATACTTACATTCATACATTCATACGGACCTCACCGGGTCTAAACGTGCGCGGATCTCACCAGACCGTGCGATCTGCAACGTATAGAAAGATTATAGAAAGAGTGCAACCTGCGGTTTATAGATGAATATGAGCTGATGACTCGAGACTTCGGGAATTCCTCGTCCACGAGGTTGGTTGTTGATATTGTTTCCTCTTCTTCTTCTTCTCTTCTTCTTCTTCTTCTTCTTCTTCTTCTTCTTCTTCTTCTTCTTCTTCTTGTTTTTCTTCTTCTTCTCCTTCTCCCTCTCCTTCTCCTCCTCCTCCTCTTGTTGTTGTTGTTGTTCTTCTTCTTCTTGTTTTCTTCTTCTTCTTCTTGTTTTTCTTCTTCTCCTTCTCCCTCTCCTCCTCCTCCTTCTTTTTCTTCTTCTTCTTCTTCTTCTTCTCCTCCTCCTCCTCCTCCTCCGCCACTTCTTAATTCTTTTCCAGCCGAATGTCTATTTGAACGTCACACCACTCTAACTGTATTTCTGTTCATGCTTATAAGATTGTGAAATTGCTGGCAATTAACTTTTGCTTCTAAGTGTAACCCTTTGTCAATACATGTCAAAACGTACTAACCACATATCATATTTGATGGCTGCAACTTCTCATTTGAACTTAAATATTAAATTAGATTATCCCACCTAATCTACTGCTTGTTATCATCAACTTTAGTCCTTCAATGCAGTTTTTCTGTAATTTGCTGCAGGCAGTCTCATTTATTAAGGTCATGTCATACTACCTAATCAAAATTAATGAAATCTCTAGGTAGAAATATTTCCCCTTTTCAATAACAATACATAATGTCACACATCACTGAGAGCCTTTTGTATATGTCAGTTTGGCTGATTTAATTTATTGTTATAAATTTCATATCTTATTGGCGTTCACTTGTGATTAAATATAGTAGACATAATGGATAGGGTTAATATGTCTGAAGAGAGACAGAGAGTGGAAGGAAAGACAAAAAAATGAGGAAATCTCCCGAGCTGTGTATGGTGATTGAACCATATATGAAAAGAAAATATTTTCTTTTAGTCATAGTAATTAATAAATTTCTAAACGAGATTCTTTAAATATAAATTTTAATAATTTTGAATATTTCCTTATGGGAAATAGTTTGATTTTCAAACTGCAGAGCCATGTATGTAAAACTTAGCTTTAATCATCATTAAGCATACAGCTCCGTCAGTCTCCAAACGTCCTTCCCTCATTTTGCTCTTTCTTTCTCTCTCCCTACTTCCCTTTTAGGCTGTTTGCACACATTACGATGAGATTTTTACTGCGAAATGGCTTATTTCAGTCTTCATTCTATTCGGTTGATTCTCAAATTCTCAATGCTATCAACTACTTGGATTATTAGTTGGTCAATCAGGTTCATTGAACTGCACATGCACTGCACTAAATGTGATGTGAAGCATTATATATTGTTAAGAAAATGACAGATAATGGAATACAGTATATTGTAAAATGAAGCAAACGATATACGGCTAAGCATTTCGCTGGGCGTGCTAATGTTTCAGCCAACTCACCGCATTTTTGAAAAGAAATATTGGTGTAGGAATTTTTCATTAAAACCAAATTTCCCAGATTATGGAAATGCAATTATTCTGAATATATATAGGGTAAATTTAAATGTTCGAATGTTATTCACATGTTTTGATATGTTCATAAATACTGATTTGAAAAAATTGATTAGATGAATTGTTTATAAATACGCCGAGATTAAAAATATAAAGTGTACGGAATTGATTTCACATACAGACCTGAGAGAATAAAAAAAAATTTTTTAAACTCTCGATTTTTCATTCGGAAGATCTTAGTCGAAATTAGTTTTTTAACTGAATATTCTCAGATCCAAAACGGAAAGGGAAAATAATTTATCAATATCAATATCGTTTAGCATTTCAAGGCGGTGAGCAGGCAGAATCGTTAGTAACTATCATGAACTGAGGCGGCCTACCGGCACGAAAATTTTCACGCATCCGCAGGAGTGTCACCACCTTCTATCCATAAAATTTTGCCAACGCAGAATTAAATTTGGCGGAAAAGCAAAGTTGGATACTGTTTTAACGGACAGCGTGTTCAGCTGTAATAAAAGAAAAAGTAATATTAACGTTCTTGAGAACATGTCTGTTGCAATACCACATGCAGTCATTCTTAGCCAACGACAAAAACACCTGCCACCTGTTTCTCTCTCTTTCTCTCTTTCTCTCTTCTCTCTTGCTCTCTCTTCCTTTTTCTCTCATTACTTTACAGCTTGCTTCTTTCAACCGTACGCCAAAACAAGCTTCAATAGAGTTTCTGAATTTACACACTCAGAATTCATTTGGCCAAGCATAATCTCCTTCAACGTCATTAATTCTGCATTTGCAATAGAAAAGAAGAGCAAAAATATTTCAGATTCATACAAACAATTCTGCATTAGAAATTTAGAGGTAAACTGCATTTGTTATATGAAACGTTCTTCAAATAAAGAGGGAAATCTGGTTTCCCAGCAACTGGCACATTCTACGGTTAGATATATATGACTGCAAACTTCCACTGCTATTTCTTGTAATTTTCTCACATTTAGAGTGATTCAGTTCTCTTCAGAGTCTCTTGATATATACTCCTATACTATAAACTGTATGTAGTTTCAATGTATGTTGAAATGCTTTCATTGTTTATATCCTGTAAGATATTTTCTTGCAATGAAAGTGATCTTCCCTTGTGTTACGTATACATCTTGCTTATATACTTTGTTCCAATTATATATGTGCAATAGTAACTCACTGCTGTTGTAAACCTCTTGTTAAGCTTGCTCTATGTGCCCGACAGGACGCATTCATAGCCAGCTATATATAAACCTGTATTAGTTCTCCTATTAATATTTTCGATTACGAAGCTTTATCTGTAACCTGGCTACTTATTGATATTTACTGAATATATTATTGCTAAGAAGATATTTCATTTAATGCAAGAGGAATTAGGCTGGGAGTACTTGTAAGAAATAACTATTTTGATACTTAAATGTCAATATTTAAGTAAGAGCCATTGTAGATCAAATTATTATAAAATATTCTCGTAAAAACCTGACATTTATTATAGGTTTTATTTTTCGAGTAAGGAATACCGGTGAGATTTGTAGGAAAGTGAAGAAATTATTTTGGTTTCCACGAAGTAAAATGGAACCCGAGTAAAAGAATAGTCAAAATGTCAGAACTTGGACATTTATTTTCATATGGCGGACAGATGACATTTGCTCTGCTAGTCATGGAGCCGATGAAGACTTGCTATCTGTACTATGAACACTTGACATAAATTACTGATATAAATTTACATTATCCTTGCGATACATAACAGTGCATGGGGGTGTAGTGGAAAGATTTATACATGGAAGCCCATTAGCTGGACTAAGGGTTGAAGATTTTGTCAATATTTTCCCCCAGTAAACAAAATCTTAGGGCTATTCACAAAGTATGTTTTGGGTCAGTCTTACGATGTAAAACAAGATTAACGCAACGAGATAAAATATTTGACGCTTCTGCACTGACTCTAAACGAAACTTGTTGATATAGAATAGAGTTCAGAAAGTTAGAAGGTGAAAGAGTATTAACGATTTATTCACATTAGTAATTACACAACAAAGAAATATGTGTGATGAATGGAAAAAAGATTACTCGTAGCTGTTCACTTACGTATATTAGAACACTACTTATAAATTCCTAGTTCTTATATTCTTGAGATATAGAAAACGATTTCTATTAATTAGCTATTAATTTATAAATAGTCTACGTATAGCAAAGTATCAAATGGAAGACATAGACGATATGCGAAATGAAAGCAAATCTTCATTCAAACAAGCTTATAATAAAACAACTGAAAGGGAGATGTAATATAATATTAATTCAGAATACAAGTCTCAGAGAGAGAATGCAAAATAAAAGAAAATTAGATTCTCAGAAAGAATTGCAGAGAATGAAGGAGTATTAGATGTTCAAACTATATCAGGGTTGAATTCAGCTTAATATCCTTAGAGTCTATTATAAATAGCAAAGGTAAAAGTTGAACATTACGAAGTAATGTGACTTCAAAATTTAGTTTTCAAACTTTGATAATCAATCTAAAATTTCATAACAATTTCATTCGTTAAGACAAAAAATGTTTGCTGCAAGTTCATTAATTTTAAATCATATTAACACCCATATTAACTAATTAACATTAGCAGGGAGGCAATTTCAAGTGATGAGAAACGGTCAGCAATGCGCTTATATGTATGATTTTCAATGATATGTGTTTGCTTAACCCTTATATGTTCTGATTGTACCATATTCTGAACTTACTATTAACAAGCACGGTTGCGGAAAGTATTTTTAATGGATAAAAACAAAAACCTAGTCATGCAGTCATTCTACAAAAGCTGAGAAAACGTCTATTGCCTGTGGGCAAACCTCTATTGAGAGGTTTGCCCACAGGGATAAATTATAAAAACAATAACTTAGTTAAAATAATGGCTGGACAACACGTTCATTGTTTTTCTTTTATTCATCTTCTTTCCTTTATTTGATATTTGAAATTAAAATATTTCAACCGCATTGCATTTTTTTTATTGTGGTTTAAAATTTACGAGATTACATTCTTTTATTACGTTTTATTTTTATTGATGATCCACGCAAGATAAAAAAAAAGTATGAGTTTAAAATCATTTCACATGTGTCACGGAATATTTTTAAGTGTTTACTCCACATAGGTTTAACAACTAAATAAGCCACTGAAGTAACCTATTTTGTTCTGGTGCGTCCCTTTTTTGATAGCGGGAAATACAGCTTATTTCATGTTTTTCACACATAACCTTATCTATCTATCTATCTATCTATCTATCTATCTATCTATCTATCTATCTATCTATCTATCTATCTATCTATCTATCTATCTATCTATCTATCTATCTGCCGGCTTGTATGTCTGTTTGTTTGATTGTCTCTAAAAGTCTGTCTATACACACACTCGGGGATGAGTGTTTATGAGAGTGCGTATGTCAGTACCTGTATGAGCGTGTTTGTATATGTATACATACATACCCTAATTTGGCTAATTGAAAATCTGTGACACTTCATAGTGTCACTCGATTTCAATAATACACAGTTTAAACGATGCAGCAACTTTCGAAACTCACACACACACACACACACACACATGTGTATAATATACGTATATATACATATATATGTGTATATTTTTATACATATATATATATATGCATATACATACATACATACATATATATATATATATATATATTATATATATATATATATATATATATATATATTATGTGAAATAGAAAGATGAATAATCTTGTTGTAGATTAATCAAAAGTTAACCGATACCTTAGTAGCAAAAATCACAGCAGTAAACAGAGTTTCGCCATGGGCTCTTAGGAGCATAGTTCGATTTGGTTTTTTGCTCCGCCCCTGTTCTGTTTTTGTTTCTCTAACGGATTTCCTTTTTTCTTCCTGAAGAGAAAGACACAATATGGTCCCATTATTCAATCGGATTTTGGTAATTTGTGCCTTTCGAAACACGTGTAGAATGAAATAAAACGATTTCTGTTCAATCTGCGTTCAGCTCCATTTCTTCAATTCACCAATAATGTTTTATATATATATATATATATATATATATGACGGGCTTCTTTCAGTTTCCGTCTGCCAAATCCACTCACAAGGATTTGGTCGGCCCGAGGCTACAGTAGAAGACACTTGCCCAAGGTGCCACGCAGTGGGACTGAACCCGGAACCATGTGGTTGGTAAGCAAGCTACTTACCACACAGCCATATATATATATATATATTATATATATATATATATATATATATATATGTTATATTTGCATTTGGGGATAAAAACCACACGTACTATATATCTCTTGTTCACTTGCTTCAGATTTGTTTCATATTAGTTGTTTTTCGGTCTGAGTTATTTCATCACACTTCTGTGACCTCATTAGTGATCCTTTGCTTTCTTATTTCTTTTTTGTGTCACTCCTTCACACGAATTCACATCAGGAATCTTGCAAAACGAGTATAGAAACGTATGTATATTATATTATATATTATTTACTTGAATCGACTCTACTCTATACTGTTTTCTTCTTCCAACCTTCTTTATTTCCTTTTTCTCCCCCTCCCTTCTTCACAATTTTCTATCTGTCTCTCTCGCCCCCTTTATCTTTTCTCACTCTCTCTCTCTCTCGTTGCTCATACGTGGCCATCATCCATCTTTCTTTTACTCAGGTGAGCATCTTTCTTTTCCTGCACGGATGTTCAAAAGAACGGACGTGCTATTGCTCTGTCTCTTCTATCTTTTCTCTTTCCCAACAAATATTGTACCTACCAGATTTCACTATTTTCCTCTCGTTCTGGTCTCCATATATATCCTAAATTTTGAGCCTCCATAAATCCTAAATTTTATTTTAGAATCTCTGAGAGCAACTGTCTGTGAAGACTCATATTGACACTGAACGCTCGAAATGAGGAGTAGATAGACAGCCGACAACTGATGAAGGGTTCTTTCCCTGTATTTTCTTGTCCTGTTTTCCATTTTCTCGTTGTTTACGTATTTAACTCGTTGTTTACATTCTATATATATTTATAGTTCTTGCTTTGTTTCGTAAGATGGCTTAAAGATGATTATTCATTCCTCTACTTGTCACTGATTCAGCGGCAGTTGGATAAGTTTTTATTGCATAGCTAGTTTTTTTCAATGCGTCATTGTCAGCGAAGCAGGTGCAGTAATGCGCTTATTTACTCAATCTATTATTCTTTATGTTTACTAACATCAAGATCTTCAGCACTAATGTCGGCAAAGCTGGTTTGCGTATTTTCGCTTTTGCTAGTGGAAAACACACAATGTACAGCTTAATTTCTTGATGATTTTGCTACAATACTTGTAAAGTAATCATTGGAAAATATGGTCAGATGGTGTTCTTCCATCTTTCAAGACAGAGATTAGTTGTAACTCTAACGGCCACCAGATAAGATTGTGAGTCCTCAGATATGCAAGTTTTCAATTGCAAAGTACTGTTAAACAAACTATTGTTGTCGAAAAAATTTGATCTACTTATAAAGTTAGAATACTTCTTTAGTTCAGAAGGCAAAAATTGTTATTTTACTTTCAGTAACTGAGTTCAAAATTCGAGTAGTTCTCTTCGTTATATCATTATTTTCCGGATTTGTGACTCAAATAATTCTATCAAAAACTCACTTGTTGTCCCATTGTATGCCTTAATTTGTCCTCGTACATTATGAGATTTATATGGGTTATGAAAGTTTAGTCTTTATGTAACTGATAATTGTTTTTTATTTAGTGTTTCCACTGTTATGCACAAAAGTGAAAAATTGCAAGTTCTACTGTAGCAAATCTGTTCCGAAAGCTGTTCACATTAACTCCTGCACGAATACCAATTCAGATGTTTAATTTTGTGCTGCATGTGGGTATCATATTTCCCCATGATATCGATCTAGGTTAATGCAATAAATTCATAAATATCTAAGACGAGTAAGCTAATTACAACTCTCGTGTATGACTTAGTAATTGTCATATTGCTCACGATACATAACTTTGTGGCATTGGTACTGAAAGATCTTCCCATATACTACATTATAGCCGTGTTCCAGACCTTGCAATAATACCCAGAATTTCAGCTAGTCTCAAATTTTATTTCAACGATTTTCAATTCATTCGTGTAAATTGTGATGAAAAGTCAAGTCATTGCCTATCACTTTTTATCTTTCATGCTTTACACATTTTAGAGTGCAATAGAAATGTATTACTCTATGCAGCATACTTTCCAAAGTTAGACGGATCCTATAAAAGGTGTATCCAGAGTATCTATCAGAAGATTAAGATATATGTTTCTTGAAATGACATATAATACGCCTATTCATGAATCTGATAAGCACCAGGGAACAACCATGCATCACACGCTCAGTTTTAGATATTCATTTCTGTTCAGTTGAAGATGAATGGTTTGCTTGCTGCAAAGGAACGTCGGCTGTAAGCTTGCCTATGTCAAATGAACTTCGTAGATATTTTGTTAAATAAATGTGTCCCATGTTAGTAAGAAACACTTGAGTTTGTTGTATACAGTTGATACCCCGGGAGGATTTTCTGATGTCTCACTCATTTCTCATTGATGACGATACGCTTTTTCATTTGCAATGCTCTTCCCCATGGTGCAGTCCTGTGTAGGATCTGATTTGGTGGGATGAGCGGGAAAAAAATTGAGTTGCACACTCATGATATTCTACATTCATTATGCCACCAAGGCAAACGCAAAATCGATACAGCTTGGTACCAGTGTTATTGTAGGTAGTCCCCTCAGAACATAAAGTGCCGGATCAGATGTTCTAATCCAACCTGGATTGGTAAGTTTTATTGACTTACAAATGAGGAAAAGCACAGCTGGTATCTGCTGCATTTAGAGAGTGTAGAAATCGGAATAATTACCCCGGAACTTTCTATCCTTCTTTAGTAAGTAGATGTTAACACATTTTGCCTGATTAGAATATAGCAGTGTTTCCTTAGGTTCGGTTCTAGAACTACGTCTTTACAACTGTGTTAAACCGGTTGCTCATGGTTATTTGTTTTTAATAAAGCATACATTGCATCGTTAAAGATAAATATATTATCAAAACGACGAAATATCAATTTAGTAGGCTGGGTTACTGGAAATGTTAGAGTCAAACATGATGCTTCTTTATATTTCCTTTAGCACTTTACATTTTGAATTTTTGAGTCTATGTTTATTTTAACACTAAATACTGTTTGCCTCTAACAGTATCACCTTGAGGCGAGGTTTTGCGCTAAATAGAGAAGAATGAGATAAATTAATTTTAAAATGCAATACTGATTCTGCAAGGCTCTTACAGAATTAAACATATTTGTGTCACTATTCTCACACAAGGAATGCTTTAGAAAAGAATGTACCTGTGAATGTCATACAATTTCATTTTAGTTCCTGAGCATCTGTGAGATAGTAGACAGAAGTGAGAAAAATGTCATGTTAGGTTACCGATTTGACTGAATGTTTCATGTTAATATGATGGTACTCGGTGTAGAAAATATTGAAATTCAACGAAAAAAAATGATCTTGACATGATTAAAACTATAACCTTTTTACGAAAATGCTTAGCGGTATATCGTTCTGAATTCAAATATTGCGGAGGTCGACTTTGTCTTTCATCCATTCAGGGCCTATGAAATAAGTACGTGTTGAGCACTGCAGTAGATATAATCAACTAGCCAACCTTCTGCCAAGATTTCAAGACTTGTGCCTTTAATAGAAAGAAAGCATCATTATTATTATTATTATTATCATCATCATCATCATCATTATTATTATTATATTATTATTATTATTATTATTATTATTATTATTATTATTATTATTATTATTATTATCATTATTTACGTACTCGATTTTTTCGAATTTATGCGTTCATTGTAAGAACAAACATATGAAGGAAGTAGTTGAGTTCTGAACATGAATAAAACTTCCCGCATTAAGACTTTTGGGGAAGCACTCGGATTGTGCCTTAATTTTCGACTTGTCCTAAGGGAAATATTCTCTAAATGTAATATGTTGTTTTTCTTTTATTTTGTGCATTATATCCTCCGTTTCAAGTAATGTTCGGCGGAATACGTGTAATCAATATTATCCTCTGAGAAGTTAATTCGGCTGATTTGATGCTAAATTTTTACTGTACAATAATAGACCTCTTGAATAGAATATTACCTATGTTACAGCACTTTCATATAACTAGGTAATATATATGCAAAATATAAGATTATCATTGTTTCGTTAGCTACAAGTTTTGACATTGAGGCTGCAAAGATGCTTCCATTTCTTTCAGACATTAGTTTACACCCCCACCCGCTTTGATTCAGTGGTGCCCATCAAAATAACAAAATAAATTTAATTAAAAACGTTATCTCCCCACATGTGACAGACGTAAATGAATTTATGTGAGAGAAGAAACGGAAAAAATATATTCTGTCTTTCGGATTTCCATGTAAAGAAATCTAATCTTGAAACATATCTTCAAAGGGAGTATGCAAAATTAATTTAGTAAAAGAAAACAAAGATGCATTGAAATAACTAAATCTATTCATGAGAAATTTGCATTAAGTCACATATAAATAATGTAAAAAAAGACAGATAAAAGTAAAAAAAAAAACGATAAAAACATTAAAAACAGATACAAAACAAAAACCAGCTGTATGGTTGTTGAAGGAAATCGATTCAAAAATGTAAATGTGAGAAGTGGGAAACGCGGTTTTTAATGAAGTTGCAACAAATTAAATGATAGTTAAAGTGGTAATCAGAAATAGAACATAGAATGTCAAATATTTTAAACGTTGATATGTATAGGATCGAAATAAAAGTTGCTATGTGACAATAAGGCGATCGGAAAAGAAAACGATGCCGAAAGGAAAAGAAATAAAAGTGTGAGGCACAAAATATAAAACAGTTTATAGGGGTTCATTATGAATTACGCATTCTCTGTTGCTGTTATGAAAATGAGAAACTAATATAACCATCATTCGTAGAGTGGTTACAAAATTTAATCACTCTTTACAAAAGGGTATTACAAGAACAAATATATACATACACACAACTATTACTATTTTTGTATGTACGAATATCTATGTTTATACATACGCACACACACACAGATATATATATATATATATATATATAAAACACTGAAAGAAGCTCGCTGTATATATGTATATTCTTATATATATATATATATATATGTATGTGTGTCTGTGTGTACGTGTGCGTGTCTGTTCTTATCTCCCACCACCCTTGGCAACCGGTGTTGATGTGTTTACGCCCCAGTAACTTAGCTGCTTGTCAAGAGAGATCAATAGAAATAAAAGTTAGGTTATTTTTTTATAAAAAGGACTATGGTCGATTCATTGGACTAAAAATTCTTCAAGGTGGTGCCCCAGTATGACCGCAGTCTAATGACTGAAACAAGCAATGATATATATATATATATATATATATCAAAATAAGCAACAAGGATATCCAAGGTAGTGTAGCTTATTTTGATTATAACCACCCCATTTGATTTATATGGATAATACCATACCAAATTCTGGTGCCTTTACCTTAAGTACCATATTCATCTGAATCTAAAGTTTGCTGAACTTATATATATATATATATTTCCATTTTGTACTTGCAAGATTCTTTATATGAATTCGTGTGTTGAAGCATATTTTATAGCGTCTAGGAAGAGTCATTCTCTTTTAGTGCCTTATCATTTAACACTCGATTTCCACTTACATATTCATATTTTCATAAAATTTTCGTTGCTTTTTTCAATCTTTTCTTCTTCTATTATCAGAGCTGCGTTCTTTTTGGTTGTTTGTTTGTGCGCATCTGTGTGCGTCAGTGTTCATAGGTATAAACATATGTATGTATGTATGTATGCATACCTACACACACACACACACACACGCATATATATATATATATGTATTTATGCACGCATAGTGTTGAGTGTGGCCTCCTTCAGAGCTTCTCTTTCGGGCTAGTTCTTCATGAGCGGCGGTCTCTACAAGCATCACACATTGATATTTGTCGGTCTTGTACCACGTGTTCACTGTGTTTGCATGTATATACGTTTGTATGGTGTGTGTCCATATTGTCCTTGTGTGTATGTTGGTGTGTGTGTGTGTGTGTGTTTGTCCGTCCGTATTACCTACGTACCTATCCATCTTTTTATCTATCTGTTTACTTACATATCCATTTAACTGCACACACACACACATATGTACGTCTACATAGCAGCTTAATAACAACCCTACCTGTGTATATATAAACTGTGTATTACATTCCACGTATATTTCCTATTCAGTACTGGAGATGCTTCGTTTATGAGGGCGTACTCCAGTATTTATCTAAAGTTTTGGGCTCTTCTGAGGCTTGGATAAATTGCGGATGTGAAGTTGACCCTATGCACCTCCATGTTGGTCCTTGACATGTTGGTAGAGCATGGAGGAATGCTTTTGACGTCACGTTGTGAAATATGTCATTTAGGTATATCATGCTCTTGTCTTTACAAGTACCCTCTATGTAGCTTATGCTGTAGACTACATCTCTAATTCTACAGCTAATGCCAGAGTTAATCTTACATACTATGCAGTTATCAATGATGCGCGTGGTATTCTCAAAGGGATACGTCCTACATAGGTGTGATCTGATGGATCTCCTGGCTTTTCAACGAACATAATTTTGAGTTTGGCCTCCTTCAGTGCTTTTCTAAATCTTCGGGCTAGTTCTCCATGCGCAGTTGCCTCTAAAAGCATCACACATTAATACCACGTGTTCACCGTCTTTGCTTTGTCACAAACTCTTTGTATCCTATTCCAGTCTTTACTTCTGCATCTAGGTTATGTACCACTTGTTTCATTACCTACAATGCTATTTAACTTCTTTCTAGCTCCCTTGTATACCAGAACTCTATCTTTCTGATCGTATCAAGAGAATTACATGCCGTGTATGAAGTTCAGTACACATTTCTTTGTTTCATAGGGTTTTCATTGTGGGTACACATTGTTCATTATCCTAACTAAATCTGCTATTGATTGTTATGCTATGTGATGAATCTGAGTTCTTGCGAACAACATATTTAGAAACTATGGGTTTCATGTAATAGGAGTGGAAGAGCTGCATTCTGTTGTACAAGTCTCTCACCAAAGTTCAGTATCAAAGACAGGGAGTCTATTGTGAGGGTGCCTAGTGGGGTAATCTACAGTTAGCTTGATAATTTGGTAGATGGAGTTAGCTACGTGCTGGATGCTCTCCATTATCATCATCTAGGTTTCTACCTTACAGTTATTAGACTTGGTTCTAACTAGAATATTAATGTCTTCTACATACCTACAGTAAAGTAAAGCTATTGTGCGTTGTTCTGCTGATTGTTTAATGTTTCCGTCCCACCAGGCCAGGAAAATGCCGGCCCATCTCGAGCCGCACCGACGCCAATGGCTGTACCTTGAACTTGCATATAGAGTTTCCTGTTAAACGTTACTATCAAGATCGAATGCTTCAACTTTTACTCCCACATTAACGAACTATTTCCCATCATCATAAGCACTACATACTAAAATTATGATGGAATAGCATACAATCATATTTCAGCCTGCTAGGTATGATCTGCACGAAACAGTTAAAAACAGGAATCGAGGTATTTGAGACACCTGCAATTTGTTCTATACGTGTATGGACCAGGCTAAATTCGACTTTCTCCAAATTGAGGTTGATGACAACTACATTCAGTTTCAAACACACCGACGAAACACGATTCTTCCATTTGCTCACATGCTACTCATAATTACAGACCAGGAACCTACTTCTTCCGAGTAGCAGGGAATATTTGCACAAAGGAGCCTTAATTTCTCACAAAACACACAGTGAACTTACAAAATGAAATCCTCCAGATACATAGTAGGTGCACTGAGGGAGCAGATAAGCTATTCAAAACCAAACGTGTTCAAAATTTTCTTACTAAACACCCCCCACACCCACACCCGCCACCACAACAACAACAATAACAATGCACATCACTTCCGAAAATGGCATGTATTTCCTGAGACAGTTATATTTTTATATGATAGAAACACTTTTCCCGCTTATCTGTAGAGATCATCTGAACTTTCGTATAACGTACTCCGATTTCCTGTCTAGAACATAACGTGCATATATCAGGAAGGGGTACTCCCTGAGCAACTGCATTATCAACAATACGGGTATGTGCTCAAATGCATGAATAATGTTCTAAATATTCTGTAATATATGAGGCGCTTCCTGCACACACACACACACACACACACACACACACACACACACATATATATATATATATATATATATACATATATATATATATATATATACATATAGGTGTGTGTGTGTGTGTCACTGTTGGTATGTGTATGCATATTTGCATACAGTTATTGACACGCATAGAAGTCTGTTTTATTCTGGAAGCTGAGCTGCAATGAGCATTTAATGTACATACATACGCACATACATATTAACATACATTCTTACTCACACACGCGCGCGCGCGTGCACATACAATACACACACATACACCCCCACCACATATATATCCACTTGCATTGATAAATGAATATACCTCTATGAACAAAGGTTGTTTTGTGTAAAGAGTATGAATTGACACTCACTTATTTGAAGTTACATACGCATGCTTACAATATTTCGCATTCTCTCTATATTTAGAGACAACCATTAATATTTAAAGATTGATGTATAGAGTTCCCCCGTGAAATGAATCTGAGTCCCGTTTAGCATATACAGAGCGGGGGTCAGTGAGTATTTCAGGAGATACTTTTCAGTATATTACTCTCCATGTTCCAAGTAAATGGACGTTATTCCATTCCAATTCCCCGTAGCAGATAAAATGCTGATACAAGAAATGAAATCATGCGCAATCATTGTTGGCATATGTATAGAATGCAGCTATTTAGAAATTGTTAACGTTGCTAACTATTGCGTAAAAGTTTGTACATAATGATCACATGGAACTGAAAGTCTCTGGTGAGAACATTTCAAGTAAGTTAAGAAGAAAAGAATATTCTAAATGTTTGGTCATTACAGGGACACTGCAATTCATACAGCGGGTTCAAGTCATTATCAATAATGTTTGAGGAATATTACCAAAGCTCCCCAGCTGCCGGAGTGTATTAAAGGAACTGTAGGACAGGAAGACACTCGGTATGAATAATATGTACCGAAGATAGTCCAATCCATGTCTGAAAATGTTGCATCTAATGTTTCAAAAATCTCACGAACACGGGATGCTACGGTTTTTTGCCGATGAAAAAATACTTCGACAAAAATGAAAAGTCTAACTAGCGAAGTAACAGACGCACAAGAATTTTGTTAAAATACTGCTACATCAGATTTGTTTTATTAACTTACCAATACCTCCTTAAATACCTCTCTCACACTATACGTTAGTGGATTAACTAAAACATCTTCATTTTTTAGTTATGTGTGCTCACGACAATTGCGTAGGTGGTAGCATAAATTCAACATTTAAGGAACATAATTATAACATTCTTTTCAAGTCTTTTCAACAATTAAAGTAGCATGGGATAACAGATAAATGATTTAGAAACTTAACTGATTATATTATTCAAAATAATAATGGCAGAAAAAATGTAGATAACGCAGAGAGATGAGATAATTATAATGAAATTAACATTATGCAGATGTTATCTAACGGAATACAAAGATATATTGTTTGATAAACAAAGGAAAAATACTGACGTATCATATTGATCAATACATCGATAAAATATTAATGTATAAAGGTTATGAGATATTCATTAAATCAGCCAGATTGCTTTCATTGACAGAGATGTTTGAAAGTATAAGATCAGAATTTAAATGTTGTTAGTTTGGATTCATTGATAGATCTCAAAATTAAAACTTAATGACATAGTGCGAAGAAAATATTGGAGATCAATACGATTTAAATAGAGTCAAAATTATCTATTACAGTATTTACTAAATTGGGAAAGTTAAAATACAAATCAAAGCTAAGCTAATTTGGATACGTACTTATCTCTTAGGAGGATGAAACGACTGCAATTTGGA